>NC_061527.1:15810000-16002500 GCF_022379125.1 Scophthalmus maximus | reverse complement strand
ATGCTGGAAACACAGGGATTTAGCAAAGGCAGGGATTTATTTAACCAATCCAAATTAGAGTAGGGGATGGAAAAGTACCACAGCGACAGTAAAATACAACAGAAAGGCTCACTGAGACAGGCAATTCTGAGGTGCAGCGGAGGTTTGATTTACATTAATTTGGGAGGCTTCATATTTTTCAAAACCATTCTTCCGCTTCCTCCATCTCATCTGTCCGCAAAAAAAACAGGCTCTCGACAAAAGTGATTGAAACCAAATCTCCTGGTTACTCCCACACAAGGGTTATCAGTAGCTAACCACCACACTGACAAAATGCTACAATAATTAGTGCCAATGCTTACTGCCTTAATGCAAATCAGAGAATATGGTACTAGGGTTCACACACGGCTACAGAGTGCCCCGTTGATGATGGGCGGTGTGTGCCATAGCCAACCAACAATCAGCTTTTAAAAATATACTTTTTTAGTAAAGAAAAGACAAAAAAAGAATCAGAATTTTAAGGCATACAATAACCAAACCTCAAATGACAAAGATACCACACGTAGTATGTGTTACAAACAAAAAGGAAAATGTCTCCAACACATACCTGGACACATTTTGAAGCAGAAGAAAAATGTCTCATTCTATCTTTGGTTCTCTACCTCCTCTTCCCTCTAACCCCATTGACCCCCTCTCTTTCTCTCTTCCTCTCTATATTGATGCGGGTATTTAATTAGTACCATAGACACAAAGTTTCTATTTCTTGTTACTATTGTGCTCTGTTGTGCATAAGTAAGGCACCTTGTTGATAAATCAAAAACAAAAAAAGGAAGGACTTTTCAAAAGGAAAAAAAAAGAGGGATGCAAGGACGGAGGCCAACGAAGGACACATTTTTTTGCATTTTATGTGAAAAAAGACTGGGCGGAGACATTTACCTTGAGAAAGAGAAAAAAAAAGAAAAACAGGGAGCTGCTGAAGAGAAGAATAAATGACGGACACTTTCTCTCTTTTGGCACGTCATGTCAGAACTGTGGTACTCTGACCCCAAGAACGGGGCAAAATGGAGGGGGACAAAACAATGACCTCCAAATGTCCCGGCTGATTCAATGTGTTTTATTGGAAGGTGTGTGGGGGGTTGAAGCCCGGGACTCAATAGTTATCTATATGGTCTTAAGATGCAACTGTAGCATTTCCAACAATGTAGTCAGATTAGCGGTGCAGATTGGATACGAGACGGTCATTGTAGAGGAGCTGATCAGAACGTACCAACTAACTTCACGTTGCTGTAAGCAGTGAGTTAAAGTCACCAAAGGAAGATGAGCAAAAATCAGTTTGTGTGGTTACACAGTTCAGTGAGCATCGGTACATAGCTAGATTCAGCTCTAGGTATTAGGCTGACAAAATGGCATTTGTTTGTAGTGAGAACCAGTGTGGCTACCTCACTAAGCTGAGTGGTTTGTGAAACCGCCACTAATACCAAAGATACTGCAGCCTACCAGTCCCAAACTGCCTAGGGGGACACAAAGAGAAAAAAAAAGAAAAAGAAGAGAGGCCCCCTCCTCTTTGTCCAAATCAGACACACACTCAACATCAGACACACACACCTACATACACATACATACGTACATGTTAGTACTAACAGCGCAGTCAGGCTGCATCGTGCCACGTTGGAGGAGGTGGCTGCCTTGCAGACAGAGTTGAGTGCCTTTTCCCTTCAACCACGGGTGGGACTGCACTGGACACACACACACACACACACACACACACACACACACACACACACACACACACACACACACACACACACACACACACACACACACACACACACACACACACACACACACACACACACACACACACACACACACGCATAAACTGCACACCCATTTACAAACATGCACTCACACACAGACAATGCACGCATAATTGGATGGACAGAAAGGAGCGGGGGGGGGGGGGGGCACAATGAGAGGGACACAGAGTGGGGGCTGTGTCAGCATTTTCTCCCATATTGACTTTCCATCTTGATACACTAGAATACAAGCACTTTATCATGTAGAAAGTCTATAAAACATTTTCTATACACTATTTATTTGAAACAAAATTATATGTTACTCCTTAATCTGTCAGAGTCTTTGTTACTGTATCGTTGATCTTCTAGGTAGCTCACAGCCCTTGTGCGTTCTCTTTTTTCTCTGCCCGGCGTGCTTTTACTCTCGGCCACTTTGCCTCCCTCACATCAGAGATATTTTTGTGTAACAGAGAAAGAGGGGGGTAAAAAGGCGGAGGCTCTAAGCGCTCGGAGGGCTGTAGTTGTAAAAAACCATACCACTAAATCTCTCTCTCGCCCCCTCTCTCTCTCTCCACTGCGTGCAAGCACAGAGGCGGCACTCGAAAAGTGTGGAAGACTCACTGACAGCTTACAGACACAAATTCTCTCCTCCCTCCACTTGCTGTCCGGTCGACCTCTCCCCCTGGCTAGTGCTAAGACTCGGTAGGCGTGTGTTGACAATTAATTCTGAAATACCTCAAAAACCTTTCATGTAAACTTTATGTAATTTAAACTGAAAATAATACTGCTAATGATAACAATGATTATGAAACTATGATACTATGATAGTTAGTTTTGGAACTTGTGACTTGAAGCTTTATACTGTTAAATTCCGTTTATTTGTTTGCTCATTTTTCTCGTACGTTCTCTTTGTTTGTTTTTGCTACGGCATGTACTTACTGTTTTCATAAAGGAAAGACATTGTGAATGTTCCTGTGGAGGGTTACACGAGAAAAGAAGAGACAGAAGAGAAGGCTGGAATAGAGGGATGAGAGCTACTCACTTTAGATGTTTAGTTCAAAGCTCTTTCATAGGCGGGTAGATTTAAATATAATTTGGGCTGGATTTTAAACCAAAAATTTGATGATAAACCAAAGGAGGAATAACCTTTTACTCATCGTTAGCTTTCTTCTGCCTTTAAGTTGTCTTTTCTCTGAAAAAAAAAACACAAAAAAAAAACTATTTCACAGTTACTTTTGAAGGTTCCTGGGTGTGTTCAAGTGCTCCTGATGTTCTTAGAATATTAAAGACCAGCACCTCCTGTTGAAAAGAAGGTGCACTTTTTTCTTTTGTGCATGGATATTGTATAACTGTATAGAAACCAACAGGAATAACCTGTGATTTTTGTGGGGAGAGGAGGAGGATGGAAAGACTTGGGTGGAGTGGGTGGAGAAAGGGTGGGGGATATTTTGGTTATCAAAACAAAAGACAGGGGGTGGGAGGATTTGGGTTTTCGGCGTGGGAGGGGCCCTTGTTTTTAGATTTTTCCGTCACTGTTGGATTCACTGGTTGTGTGCATGTGTTGTTGCAACCCTTCCCCTTTCCCCCATGTTTCTTTGATGTATATAAATCCCGACAGTAGGGGGCAGTGTGTGCTTGGGGAGGTCAAACTCCTCTCCTCCCAATCAATAGCATCCAATCTTCATTCCTCAGCTTGAGGTCCTCACTCGGGTCCTGAACCGTGTGTCTTGCTTTTCCAAAGACAGGCTGTTTACTTGGAGTTAATCAGAGGGACACACACAGACCCGAGTGGCCTTGAATATTCCTGTATGTCTGTCTACATGCTTTTCTTCAATCCGTGTATGTGTGTTCATTTGTACCTATGTGGACGACAACGTGCTTTCTTTTTTATGCTCTTTTACTATGGGTTGCAATATTTGTCATGCGAAAATTTGAAAACCATTTCTTACTGACTGACCGACCAACCAACCACAGTACCACTTGGCAACCGATCATCCCACCAGAAATGTCATCAGCATTTACTGTCAAACAGCATATGTGTGTGTGTGTGTCATTTCACCCTGGGATCGAACAGGTTGCCAGTGGGGCTGATGTAGACACCCCCAGTCACACTGTGCTCTCCCTCTTCTGTTACCTGTTAATCAATCAGAACCAAGTGTCTTTGTGATGGTAGAAGACAATCAGTTTCAAAACAAGAAAAAAGGTAGAGAGAGGGCAGGCCAGTGGAGAGGAGGAAGGGGAGGATGGAAGAACAAAATCCAGGGAAAAGAGGCTGTCTGATTTATGACGAGCTGTAGTGCCCGACTGCCGAAGGACCCATCTGCCCGTCCCTCTCAGACACATCCATTTGCCATCCCATTGCATCCAAATCTGACAGCGGAGTTCAAGCTCAGCATGATAAAATCAAAGACGCATTCAACATTTTCAATTCACTCCCTCCTCACCCACTGTCACTTTTCACCCTCCTGCCAACATTTAGTGCAACACAGGAGTACGCCCCCCAAAAAAACTGTGGTCCAAAGACCACATGTTTTCCATCACCCACCACGATTTCCTGCTAATCTAATGATGATGTAACCAGCCGCGAGGAATAAAAATGGCTCCGGTTGGTGGCTATTGCACAGAGAACTATGCAAACACCTGACCCCCCCAATCTTAATCGTTGCTGCTGGGTCAGAGTGTACAACCCTCAACCCCGACACCTCCCCTCAACATTTAGATGCTCATACTTAGACCTCATGATCCATGAACCCTCCCCTACACGCGCTCCCCGTTGTCCCAGGGCAGGCAGAGAAACCCCAGTCACTCAGGGTACAATAGAGAGCGACTGGGGAGAGAAGAGCACTACAGCTGCCCGTGTTTCTTTAGACATGTCGTACAGCTTTACATGAATGCCCCAAACTGCCACGAACATCAAAATGGAGTCCATGTTGATGTTTGCAAGCTGCTCCTCCCCGCTCATGGCTCCATTGTTCTACGATGTTTGACTGTCTTTGTCCCCAGAGCCAAGGAAGGGCCACAATCAATGCAAAGACACCTACATTGTACTTACTTACGTTTACAAAGTCGTCTGGAGATGGTGGCTTATATTGCACTCCGACAGACAGACACACACAAACAGACACAGGCACATGCTGGACAGGGTGAGTCTGCCTTTTGAGAGTGTTTGCTGAAACCAAAGATGAAATCAGAGGTATGACAATCTGGTTACCAAAACCTAGAAGACAATGTTCAGCTCTCTGGGCTGCTCTACGGGTCCTGTGATGTAACGGCCCTGTGGACATTCCGCCTATTGCACTTAGACACACATATACACACACATTACATACATACACACACATTACATACATACTCACACACAGAGACACACGTCCACTCACACAGAAACAAGGGATAAGCCCACTCAAGACGTCTGGTCAGAAAGCCTCTTTTCCCTCCTCCCACTGCAGAAGCCGGAGAGCCTGTGGAGGACTTTTAGTTTCACACTAGCTGAGACTTTTGAGAAGGAAAAAAATCTGAGTAATAACTGTTACAGAAAAATAAAAACTAAAAAGGATAATATGGGTAAAATTGCGTGTTTTGAAATAAATTAACAAATAAAACAATTGTAAAACAAAGAAGTCTAGTCGGTTTATTGTGTTTGTTTTGATCTTTAAATTGATCCCAGCAGATTTACCACAATTGTCTTAGACATCAAAGAGGAAAGATATTCATGCAGAGGTAAAATGTGTGTACATACTGTCAATATGTAAAAGTAATAAACAAGAGTTGTGGTACATAATGTATTTTGTTTACAGTATTTACCTTATTGGAAAACCGTAAAAAAGACTTCTAGCTCCACAAAGAATTGCCCACAAAAAAAACAAAAAAATACAGAACGTATGGCAAGTCATCTTTTCAATTCTATGTTGCAGAAACAATCTATATATTCACATATTTTCCCATTAAAAACTCATTCATTATTTATGTGCCAGTCAGGGCGTTATTATTGTCCTTCATATGAATTTGGCCTTGTGAGTAAGGGGATGGGGAGGTTATTAGTTGCAGTCACCTTCTGATCCTGCTGTGGATGCAGGTCCCGGACGTGAGGAGGTGTCCAGGCCCGGCTCCCTAGAAGAGGGCATTAGGGGAACGGCGGAGAGACGTCCCTCTTCTGAACGTTGACTTCAGCTCCACCGGCTGAGGGGAGATGCTGTGGACCTACAATACAGCCAGGTGAGAGTGACATCAGGGACTGTGAACCCATTTTAAATGTTTATACTTAAGGAAATGGAGCCTAAATAACTTGTTGTAAGGGGGAAACAACTCATCTCGTCAGGTAAAAAGAAGGAACACAATCTTAGCGTTCTTACAGAACCATAACGACATGACATGGAACAAAAGTTAGTATATATTATTATATATACTGAGTTTGTGGCCAACAGCAGCAAGGACAGATTCGTCAGAACCCCAAAATTATCATAAAAATACTGAAAATATTGTTTAACCAATGGCAACACCTGAGTGAGACAGTTAAAGGTTGTGGAAGTCTTCAGTAGTTTGGAAAAAAGGCTTACAGGGATAACTAACCTGTGGTGTACTTACTTGTCCCACAAATTCTCATTGTCTCAATTGACTTTTTAATTTTCTTTCCCCATGCAGATGTCTCACCTTCTGTTTGTCATGGACGGTGAGGGTGATATTGACTGCATGAGCTGTAAATGATGGCAAAACGGCTGTCCAGGCAGTGAGCAGAGCGGTGAGCCACACAACTGGATCGACGAAGGCCTTTGCCAGCACGCCTAAAGAAAATCACACAGAGAAATCAAACTTGTTCACAGACATATCGGATCAAAGGAAAACGACATGAAATGATTACTGACATCAACATATCATGCTGTTCCGTATGTTTTTACTTATGTTCTTTTAATACTGTTTGTCACTATTTGGATCAACATTGCTCAGTTATTAAAAAAAGGCATGCAATGAGTTTAGACGTGTACCAATGAAGATGTAATCTGCGGGTGCTTTCTTAAAAAGGACGGTGCTGTGGGTGATGCCGGTGCCAATGAAGAACAGCACCACAGAGACACACACGGCAGCGATATTGATCTTCGTCCAGTTTCTGGTCAGCAGCATAATCTGACAGACATACAAAAATAATGTGAGGGCATGATACATATATCTGGACAGTAACTATAAGGAAGACAGGGTTAAAATTACAGTTGTATATTTGATTGATGTGATTATGTGATGGAACCATTTTTTTCACATTGAAGATGTAAATTTTGTAAAACTAAGGAAAAACAGGAATTCCATGTTGACTTTCTGGTAATGGTAAATGTGTATAAAGCCTTATAACACTTTCAGTTTATCATGACAGAGGAAGGCCTAAAATATTTCCTGTATCAAATTTCCAGAGAGGCTAACATTTTCTGAAGAAAACTTTAGGGTTGAACAAGAGGCTAAGGCCTTGAAAGATACACAAAACACCTCAGCTACAGGTATGTAGTCCACTTTGACTTTTCTTTTTACACAATGGCACCGATATTCCTGTGCACCAACACCTACAGTGCAGGTCTGGCAAAGAAGAAAAAAAAACTACTTGCTTATATAGCTAAAAACAAATACGATTCCAAAAAAAAAATAACTATATAGATAAATGTGACAAACAAAGGAAACTAAACCGCCGCTCTTCTGAGACTTTCAGTTTTCTACAACGCCGGCTTCCCTTCGTCTCACAGTGACCTCTCTCGTCAACTGACGGGGGCTGCGCCAGCCTCCTGCTTTATGGCAACTGGGTCCTACTAAGAAGCACGGATTACATTTAAATTACCAACGCTCCGACAGGAGATTCATACCTGGCCTACACAACACTCAGACGTTTACAACTGAATTAAAACACATACAAAAACAAATTTAGAGCCAGTATGTATTTGAAAAGGCGATTAAAATAGCGTTTCTTACTGTCGCGCAAAACACCCCTCCAACCCTGGCCCACTTGGTACCTTCCCCCGGGAACCTCTGTTCATTAACCAATGGCACCTTGTTAACGGGTTTGCCACTTCCGGGTTAAGACGGCCAAAAAACGCGTGTAGCAGATAAGCAGAAGGTGACAAAAAAAACAATTGTCTTCCATTGCCAAACACTTTTAAGTCATTAATAAAAAGATTTAGTATGAATGCTAGTCTCTGTGTCTTATTTTTAAATACATGGTGTGCTTTGACTTAAAACCCGACCGAAAAGAATGATGCCATGTCGGCAGGCCACACGACGTCAACGAACTGGTGCTAGACGTGAAATCCCGCCGTGCTTTCACAACACAGGCAGCGCCAAGCTACAGGTGTGTGCTTCATTAAAAGGACACGTGGATTTTCCCTGAGACAAATCCCTAGGAGACGGGAGGGAAAGTAATAGTCCGTCTCTGAGAATGAGCCAGCAAACTGCCTGTGTGAAAAACGACTTCTCACTCTTTGTTAGCAGATGGATTTTGTGGCAACTATACAATAATTGAGCTTCTCACAGTTGCAGAAACGGTGTTGAGGGTTTCTCTGCGATTCCTTTCTCTGTCCCCATAGTCGCCCCTGATTATTTTAATGGCCTCATTAGCTTTGCCAGCTTGCCTTTGTATCTACTGCTCCCCGTTACCATTGCCATGCTAACCCTAACCCTGTTGGATGACAGAGCAATTCAGTTTTTTGTGTTTAACATGAGTTCAACCGTAGACACGCAACAAATCAATCATTCCTAACAAGATATGCCTTACTTTTGGATACTCTATCTTCTGTTTGTTTAGAGTCCATCATTTCTAAATGATTACATTTTTAAGGGCTGTAAGTAACGATCATTTTCATTATCGATTAATGGATTAGTTGTTTGATTCGTGTTTCCCCAAAACCTCAAGATGATGTTTTGTTTCGTACACACACCCAAATATATTCAGTTTACTCCCATAGAGGAGCAAAGAAACCAGAAAATATTCATATTTAAGAAGCTGAAATCAAAGAATTGTGACCTTTTTTTTTCATGAAAACTACTTCAACTGATTAATCGATTATCAAAATAGTTGGCAATTAATTTAGTAGTCAATTACTAATCGATTAACTGTTGCAGCTCAGAAAAATGTTCACTTTTCCTTATTTAGTATTGTCATGCGATGACGTTCTATCATCTGTAAATTTTTCAAAATTAATACTTCATCCTGACCTCAATTGTGGCAGTAAACGTGGCTGCCATGGCGACAGTGAATGCCATGGTCTGGTAGTCCAAGGCTGTGTCGTAGAAAACTCCAAACGGTATGAAGAAGAGAACAAGCGAGGAGTAGACGGCATACAGAAGGGACAAGGCCAGTATGAGAGGGCTGGAGAGCTCCTGTCTTTGTCCAGACTTGTACAGCTCCGGCCAACTCAGGCTGCTTTCTGCACTTACATCCTATCATACAAAGTGGCAGCGTAAGTGTTATGACAGAAATCTTTATCTTTATTTATTCATCAGTTCACGAAATTCTCAATCTCACCTTTTCAAAGAAGCCCAAACACATAACTGGGAATGAAGAATAGAGGACTGTGTAGAGAGCGATGAACCATGTCTCATACATAGACTACACAAGAGAGACAGACAGTTTAATATAAGCAAGATGTTTTCTCAAAATGTTAAACTTCAATTCATCATGGGACTGTGAGGCTTCATGTCCTCGAATTGAATCCACCTGTGACTCACCAGGGCACTGAAGCCATTGAAGAACCCAAACCATATGTGCACAAGAGCAAAGCCACAGGTCTTGAACAGGAAGTAGCGCAGGAAGAGGGAAATGCGCCTGTATGACCAGCGCCCGTGGATCAGCAGCAGCCTCTGCAGAAACCTGAACTGGGACAACGCAAAGTCTGCATTCTGCACTGCTTGACCTCCCTCCACTCCTGCCATTCCCACACCAACATGAGCCGCTGTTGGATGACGGTAAGAAAGAAAAAAGTAAAAACGTAAACACAGATAACTCTGATCTGTTGGTTTTGTCTACAGTTTAGCACACACATTGTCTCCGTTATCTTTCACCTGACTTACTCTTGATCATGTTTACATCATTGGCACCGTCCCCGATGGCCATGGTGACTGAGCTGGTGTGTTTCCTGACCAACTTGACGATGTCAGCCTTCTGTCCAGGTGTTACACGGCAGCATAGTACCGACTGACAATGTTCTGCCAGGCTCATGAACGTGGACCCCCATTCCGGTCTCTGATCAAACTCTGCCTATAGGGTACAACATCATCAAAATGGCCCTGTTTTTTTAATGGGTATTTAGAGGAGTTGCCATATTTGCTTTTAGGTTAACAACTTTGTCATCCTGACTAATTGATTTTCACTGAAACTTTAAAAAAGGAAAAAAAAGCTAAAACAAAAAGTTCACAGTTAAACATTTAAAAACTTTGCATTGTATGGGCTGTGGCTGTATCAGGTTTGATCCGCAGAAAACTAGAAAGCAAACTGCCTAACAAATGTCATCAGGTTTTGAGTCCAAATATGCTCAATCCAGATTGGTGCAGTTGTTACATCACCATTTTCCAGCAGAGCCCCACACCAGTATGTTTTTAGAGAAAAAAACAACAACTTAAAACTGATCCTTTCGGTCTAATATCTTTTTACAATGTAAACAGTTGTCGAGGCTTGTATTTCAATGTCAAGTCTCTGATATTACAACACAACTTATTCAGTATTCATTTACAAACTATATTTGTAACAGATATTCGGCCATTTGATAACTTCACAAGTGGTCTTTTTACTGTACAGTCTGGTGTTTACCAGCTCAGGTCCAGTGAGGACCACAGCAGTCTTCGCCCCGGCCATCTTCTTGTCTACAGCCCACAGCTCCATCTGTCTGGCCTTGAAGAAACTGACCCCTGGGTCTGGGGCCTGGAGTATCTGTCTGCAGGAGCAAACACTCAGAGATCAATGAGATGGTGTGCATGTGTGTGTTTGTGTATTTTTATCATTGCTAACCTCAGCTCCTGCCATTCCAGTAATCTGGTGTCAGGATCCAGTAGTTTGCAAGAATATCCGATATTCACCGCAGTCTCTGCGAGGGCAAAGGGAAAATGGAGCAGGAAAGAGAGAAACCACAGTGGGACTTTGTTTTCATGTAGCTACAGCACAACATTCAAAATGGTGCCCCCCCCCCCCCCCTGGAATGTCAAAATACCTTTTTTGTCCCCAGTTAGTACCCATACTTTAAGCCCAGCCTGTTGAAGCAAAGCAATAGTCTCGGGAACGCCCTCCTGAAGCCGATCCTCTATAGCTGTCACCCCCAGAAGCTATCAAAAAAAAGACAGTTAGCAAATTCCTTTTACCTTTCCTGCAGAAGGAATTTCATGGCATTAAACAACACGTGATTTACCAACAACTCTGGCAAACAAGGATCCTATTTTCTTTAAGAAAACCTTTTTCTCTGCCCATGTGAAACTTAATTTAGGGAAACGTGAATGGGTAGAAATCCTTAGGCACAGCTTGATTTAAAAGGATTTATCTATACTGGTCGTGCCGTGTCAATGATCAGCTATAGCACTCCAAGTGGAAGATTGACAACAAGTCTCAGCCCACCTGCAGCTCTCTCTCCATCTGATCATATAGCTTTTCCAGCAGCGCGTCACGGTCACAGGTCGCCATGGCAGCAGACTGGGCCAGAGTTTTACGCCACTGCTCCCATGACGCCTCAGGAACGGATCGAACCGCAACACACAAAGTCCTCAGACAGGCCTGAGAAAACAGCTGAGGGATGATAAGTTAACAGGTTACTTGATTGGCTGCACCTTATCTACAGAGTGAGCTTCAGGCAGAACTGAAGGATCGACAGAGAAAACATGAGATAAACATTTTAGTACTGCATGCATGCCTCAACTAGTCTCAGTAGGACTAAACTAGAGATGGGCGGCCAAATATGTCCTTTAAACGATTCTTTAACTTTCCTCAGAGATGTAATCAGACAGTTGATAACAATGACAGAATATATCGTATGTCCATTAGGATTCATACACACAATCTAGAAGAGATCACTAAATTGTTGTGTAAGTTAAACAATAATTCAATTAAGTTATACATTTTTATTTTACTGTGTTTGACTCAGCTTTAAAGCACCTCTGTGGTGTCCTGCTCTTAAAGGAATTTTTGTAAATACACCTGTGTGTGAAGCTACAGCCAGTAGCCACAGGGGAATCAGCTAGCATGGCTGCATTCAAAACAAAATCCTGCTTCTACCAGCACGTCTAAAGTTCACTTTATCTGCTAAAAGATTTTAAAAGAATACTGTAACAATGTTAAACTGAACTATCGTGTGCAGGGCTTTTTCTTGGCCTGGCCAAAGGGGCCAGCCACAGCAATCCGCAAGACTTGAGTTTCACTTAAGATGTAATTTTGAACTTCTTAACACTGAAATGTAAAACAAAAATATCCTGACACTGTGCCACAGACTGTAAAAAGCAGGCTTAGTAGGTGTACTGTGCAGCCCACACTACTGGTTCAGTAGAAAACTCGAGTTCACCTCAAGCGCTCTTTCAGTCCTCTCCTGATATTGCAAGTCCTTGTGCAGTCTCTCCAGGATCACTATGTCCGCCCCTTTACAGTACAGCTTTAACCCACCCTCTGGCTCCCGAACTGGAAAACAACACAAAACCAGTATAGATAAGTTGACTCAGAAAAGTAAAAACATTGTAAGTTTGAAAATGTTTTGTTGGTGTATTTCTCGGACAACTCTCACCCAGTACAGACATGCGTCTCCTCTTGCTCGTAAAGTCCAACAGTGCAAGCAGCTGATATTGTCGAGTGACCCCCAGCTCAGAGACGCTGATGAAGTCTCTTGCCCTAGACAGGAAGACCCAGCCCAGCTCCCTGGCTGCACCAACAAGAGTCTCCTCATCCGGAGACGCGGACTGGTAAAATAGAGCCTCTGAAGGGATCAGCACACAAGATGGCGAAGGTGAACATATTCTTTCCGAGGAATGGTCCATTGTGCAAATCAGTAACTCTATCCTAGCATGTTTTACATCAGATTCAGAACAAGAGGCTTAGTGGTAGAAAAATGATTGTGACAAAATGCATCTCTCTTTCAAATTTGGTTGAAACTGGCCCAAGTGTTGTCTGAGATTACAGTCAATTACGGTGTAAATACACACACACACACACACACACACACACACACGAACAGGGCCCACCTTCCTTCCACTCTGTCACGACAGTGTGACACAAAGACAGTGCCGTGAGGAACTGTCTGCTGGGCGGACACTGCTGTCCTCTGAGCTTCTCCACCAGGCTGGGAGCCGACATGTGCAGACCACCGCAGGAGAACGGATTCCAGCTCAAGTCCATGGGCTGCACGCATTAATGGAAAAGACAAACAAACAGATGAGAACAGGCATACAGACCAACCCTTAGAATTAGGTTGGCAACGCATAAGGAGGAGGTGAAGTTGTTCAAAGGCACAGATTTGAGTGTAATAGTATGGTACCTCTACGTCCTCTGCTCGGACTGATGCATCACCTATGGAAGTAGAACAATTATTATACTATATTACACTAATTATTATACACGTAGACAAACATTATATAAAGACTGGCAAAGCATTTGAAATGGACAGACAGACAGACAGACAGACAAACAGAAAGACAGACAGACAGACAGACAGACAGACAGACAGACAGACAGAGACAGACAGACAGACAGGGGGTCGGCAGCAGGAAATGGCTCAGACACATGACATATGGTTGATGTGAATCTGACAAGGTTTCAATTACAGTTGGTCTTCTGTGGGCAGAGCTGTTGTTAAATATTTAGTAGATGGACTGGTGGCTGTTGAATATGAGCATGTTAAGTGTCCCCTGTTGTCTCTCTCTTGAGAAATGAGTTTCATCTGTGGTTTATGTAAGGCCGCGACCCCAGAGGGGATCTTTGTTCCACTGTCAGCCGCTGAGGAAACCTTTGCTCGCTGCTCATTATCAAACCTCCGTTTCATAAATGAATACTCAAGGTGTTAATCCGACAGGATACAACATTTTAAATTCACACATTCTTGGAGACAAATTGGATTGTTGGACAAGCAGGTGCCAAACAAAACACTTGTTGGATTTTTTTTTTAAAGCGGACATTAATTAGTGCTTTCAAAATTAAAATCACAATGAATGATCTCTTTTTCATTTAACAGTGGAGACCAGTGCTCAACTTCTTTTCCATTTTCAATCTTCAGCATTGAGAAATTATTAAGAAACACTTTCTATTCTAACACCATTGATTTGAAAAGGTCACCTGAGTAATAATGGCCTGTTAATGCCTTTCCTTTTGAAAGATTCATACAAAATAGGTAGGATATGACGCATCTGTCTAAACTTTATAGACCACCTGAAAAGCTACATGACAAATAAATAAATACAAATTAAAGCTTCTTAAAATCCTGTAAAGAGGTATTTTGCGAACTTTATTAATTTATAAGTTGATGTGCATCCTGTTGAAATTGGAATCCTAGGTAAAATTAAGAGCAGGAGGAACAGGAGAAAAATGTGATTTTACCTCTTCGTAGAGAGTGAGGTTATTTGAAAATATGAGGGGTTGAAACTTTAATTTCCAACTACCTGTGTCGTGTGAGTTTGGGTAGTGCTTTGTCTTGAGCTTGTTGTGGGTCTAGGGTTTGCTTCAATTGAAATTTCTTCTAAAAGATTAACTTTGTTTTGTGGTTTAGTCGTTTACTGGTTGGAAAACCATGGGACAGTTTCAGTTTGTCAATAAGAAATAGGACTACTGGCTTTTCATTGTTACCATAGATCTCCCCTGCTATGCAGCACTGTCTCAAGACCAAACGGTTCTGAGTTAGGGTCCCAGTTTTGTCACTCAGGAGGTATCCCACTTGGCCAAGCTCCTCGTTCAGCGAAGTGTTCCTCGCTTGGGCCGGTCTGCCTGCCGGCTGCCAATACATCTCCATATCCCAGCCAATGAACTGGCTGTGGACCGTGTGGATCAGCTCAAACCTGTGGACACACCGGCATGGAAGACAAGACAGTAAACACGGGCGTGCTTAACATGTACGTATTGAATGTAAGTATTGAAGATGTAACCAACGAGATGTAGAGGGCTATGGGCATGGCTGGGCTGAGCAGGATGATGTAGCTCCAGAAGGTGAGGAAGCCGGTGTAGACTGGATTGGCGTTAACCACTACAGTGGACGAAATATCAGCGTTGCCCATGACCTGACTCGAGAAAACGCCGCTGAGGATGGCATGGAGCAGAGCGACCAGCAGCACAGACAGGACTATCTTGAGATTCAGGATATAAACAAACACAGTTTATATTAACTGCACAAAGTGCCTCGTGGTGGTCGTCGTCCTCCTGACCTTTACTCACTCACCCCGATCACCACTCTGTTGAAAACCTTTTCCACTTGCGTCGTCTTCACTCTCTGTTTGCCGGAGTTCCTCAGGATCTTAGTGTCTGCGCCTGGTACAGAACAGACTGCTGTTAGATGTGATGCGATGAGGCAGCCTTGCAATGCGAGATGGGAGGCCATCCGGCAGCCAGAGGGGGACAGTTTGAGTCCTTTTGTCAGCGAGCATCTGCTGATGTGCCCTTGAGCAAGATGCTGACTCCCTATTGGCTCCGAGGGCGTGTGACCCCGCTGCCGAGAGGTCAGGGGGAGGGGAGAATTTCCCTCGCAGGGATCAATAAAGTATTACATTATGTTTTCCAGTGGTGTTGTCTCAATCTGAGATCAACTACTGAAGGACATGGAGCTGAATGTGTGAAAAAAACAAAACTAGGAATGTGTCACACTCTCAAATTTGTTCAAGGAAAGAAAACGGTTTCAAACTTACTCCTACAACGACACGTAAACCTTGATCATGCTTAATTTAAAGTTAGCTATGTGAAATGTGTCTGTGTGTGTATGTGTCTGTGTGTGTATGTGTATGTGTGTGTATGTGTGTGTGTGCGTGTGCATGTGTGCTCGTGCGTGAAGGGGGGTAAGAGTTATAATCAGGCTGAACTGGGGGTCATACCAATAGACATTCTCTTATGAATGGTATAGAAACCCATCTCTGGAAGAATTTGATCTATTGATCTGCTTCACCAGAACTGAAAGGGTCACAGCGGTGACATCCGTGACACCTCTGCCTGGTTCAGTAATATCTGATCAATGATCACTTAAAAGACAGGAGGAGCCTGTAATCGGCCAGATGTTAACACACCCACTCCTGCAAGAGTTAAGTACTGTCCATAATTAGCAATATAATGCATTCCGCATAATAAAATTTGTCATTGAAGGTAGCGGAGGCCCGGTAGAGGGTGAAATGAGGACAGGGGGACTGGAAACAAAACGTTTAGTTAAAGTCTCTCTTTGTCTAGTACTCAACAGACCAGACCGAGGGGTTTATGAACAAAAACTGTATCATCCTTTTCCTCTCTATCATTTCTCAATGACAGGATTTCCATAAATAAAAAAAAACAACTTGTGCTGAAACCCCCTTTCGATACCGATGATTGTTCAACATGTACCAGTGTATATGGCAACACCATAAGCAAACGCTGTGTTGCGTAGGACCGTTCCCCTCAGGAGGACGTGGGCGTGGTCCAGCGGATGACACTCTCCTTGCCAGTGCAGCTCTCCTCTGAAGGTGTAAAGACTATTGTTGGGTTCCTCGCAGAGCAACAAACCTGTAAAATGAGAGGTTGTATTTTTTACTCTTTTTAAAAACAAGCACATTTGGAATCAGATTTTCGTAACAGAAGTCGCTACCGTCAAAGGCAGCAAGGGTTTCATCTGAGGGTTGAGAGGTCAGCTGAGTGTGTGTGGCACTGAGCGCCTGCCGGTACTTGAGGTTGGTCTCTCTGTGTGCAGAAAAGAGAGGACAGGACAGGACTTTTCGTGTGCAAGTAAATACTCTCATGAAGAGTCTGTTATTCTTAAGTTCCTGATTAAGGAGCATAATAATGATTAAAAGCTTTTATTTCCATAAAATATGGCCTAATAAAACAATAAACCAAATTATTAAGGCAGCTTTTACCCATATACAATATGTGTCACTCCAATGCCTCAGATGTGCAGGCATGGCCCCATCTGGCTGCTCAAGAGTGTTTCAATGATTTTAGTGTTAGTAAGTTTTTGTCATCAAGGCCCAAGAACTACAGACCTTGACAATCTTGAGCATCTAACATTAGTATCACCATTGAATCATTTCTATTTGTGCAATTATTTTTACCTTTATCTATTAACAATATATTCAAGTTTTAAATGTTTTAGTACCTAACTGTTTTTACTTGTTTTACTATATACTGCACAAAAATGCACCATCACCACCACCACCACCACTACTACTTCTACTGCTTCTCCTACTCCTCATGAAGTTAATACATATAATGTTTCATCAACTGTTGAACTGTTACACATTTTTCAGCAGACTAAGGAATCAAAATAAGTAATAATTCATTAGGTTGACTGTGATTCCTACCCGTCAATGTCTGCTGTCTCCACATAACACAAACTGTGAGGCTCTGAACTACACAGGAGGAGAAGGTCCGCCTGCAAGGAAGGAACGAAAATATTCATATGGACAGAGAAATGGGAAATAGACATGGAAAGGTATTGGGAATACAAATGGAGCGACTGAGCATTTGCATTTCAAAATCCAACTGCTGCATGCCACTTTGCTGAAATGGTCTACTTTAAAACATTCTACTTTATTGCAGCGGTCTGTAGTGGAAGCTAACAAGCAATCAAATCAATTGTATTCCATTAGCACAACCATAATCAGACACTTTCTTCTAAAAAATTTTTAGTTTTTATAAATCGAGTATCTTACTGGGATCACTTGGTCTTTGTGGATTCGCAGAACATCTCCCACACACAGGTCCTTCCACTGAGCTGAGTCAAAACTGATACAGAGAACAGAAGAGCAGTATTTACATTTTTTTAATTAAAAAGTAAAATTTGCTGGTTCTTTAATAGTGTCACTACCTTACAAGCACAGCATATGATTTGAAATTGATGAAATTGAATAATTTACTTGAGATCCAAAAATAGCCCCACCACCAGATTTTAAAATCCATGGACTAAAATTTCCAAAAAATGGACATACACCAAAAAAATGTCTACAGTATATCTCAAGAAAGTTATAAATGTGATGCAATGAAAGGTGTTTTTTCATCAGTAAGGTCTGTACACTTAGAAGCAAAGAAGACCTATATTTTGAATGATGTAAAGTGTGTTTTTCTTTTGAATGTACAACCAATACCTTCAACTACCACTATGTTTAAAACAATGCAATATTCAATTTCCTTAACTGCTCTTCTCATGTAGGTACAACATACTGTAGGTTAGTGAATAAATAATTCTCTGTTGTCGTCTATCTGCCCACGGGGCAAAGCATGACATCAGAAATTTAACGCACAAACATAATGATGCAAAAATAAATCAGAAGATATGAAATGATGTTATGAAGAAATTGGACATATTTTTTCCAAAAGGAGCAGAAAATACTAAAACACGTTGCTTTTGCTCTGCTCTATTGCACGATGGGACCATGCAGGGATTCACCCATTCCCACTTCATTAGAGCTTCATTAGAGGGTTGTTTCAAATGGAAACTGCGCAGAGTCCTGAGAGAGTAACCCACTGTCTTTGTCCTCACCTCTGGGAGACGAGTATGTCACAGGGTCGAGAGTTAACCTCAAAGTCACTGCGTCTCCTTGCCTGGACCAGAGATGGAGAGAGAGAGACAGATAGACCGGAAGAAGAAAAAAAAGAGAATGAGAGGAGAGAACGAGACAGATTGAGAAGCGTGACGATGCTGGAGGAAAAGAGTGATAGACGGGGTGAGGGAGTGAAGGGTGGCCGCGAAAGGTTGAATAGGAGAAAGGAGAAAGGAGAAACGCCATTACGGGGCTCTACAGTGACACCAGCTGGGAGATTTACACCCTCACCTAAATGATTAGTCAATAGAGAGGGGTCAAGCAAGCGTTTCACCCAGAGCTGTTAACGACCGTAACTCAGTGATGCACTTAACCAGAGAATTCTCCATGCAAAACATCACGCGTGCATTTAAAAGGAAAAGCTTTAATGATGGGAGGGAAAATTAATGCTACTGGGATGACTGGTTTTGTCAATGTGGAGAGGACAAGGAGTCAATGAGGACAATGAAGGAGAGAAAAGAGTGCATATGTGCTTAAGTGCCAGGTGCATAAATGCATGCTGCTCGTATATATTTGTGGTTAAGATCATGCATTTGTGTGTGAGTATGTGCATTCATCGCTGAGGGATAGTCCATCTCCCGGACCACCCCTGGCTGACAGAGGGGGCGCGGGGGGCTGAGAGGCGTGCTCACCATGTCGTTGACGAGGTCTTTGAGACCTCTCACAGAGAGTACGGTGACCAGCGGGATGATGGTGATGTACCAGGGTACGGATGAGATGGCAGGGATGCACTGCGAACGACATGTAAGCACAGAAACACAGTCTGCACACATTGTATAAACCACAAGCGCACACAGAAAGTGACTCCACGAACCAACCCAACCGTTGAAAGCTCGACAAATTGAAATTAAGAAAGACATAATGTAGTTTACGCTGGACTAATGTGATCTCTTAGAAGAATTCATGACGTCAGCTTTAAGAGATTATGGCAAAGTGGTGAATCCACCCTGTGAAAAAAACCCTGGTCTGCAACTATGCAACAGCTGACAATGTCATGGATAGCTTGCATTATATCAATTTACTTTATCATCTGATTATATTATTTAAATATAACATACTATACTCTCTTCAGCCGATCAGTTGAGTTATTTGTTCAGCTGTTGCTCTGTCATGTCACCATCATGTTCTCCTGCTCTTTTTATGTTGTCTACTTGCACTGGAGAACACATCATGACATGTGGTCAATTTAATCTAAAAGAACAGGGTATGCCTCAGGAACATGACAGAATTATTCCTGTAACTTCAGATTGTCCGTGGAGTCAGAGGAAATCAGATTTTCATTCCAAAGAGTATGCTACTTTGTTCTGCTCTTCCAGTTCACCTATTTGAAAAGTGTCAGCATGAAACAGTAAAGGCTGCAGCTTAGCTCATTAAAGTACCCAAGAGAGAACAACAGAGCCTGTATCTGACCTGCATCACCAACATGAGAAGGAAATAGAGGTTGGCCACTCGTTGGAACTGCTCGAACAGCGTCAAGGGCAGAAAGGTCAGAGGGGAGTACTTGTAGCTGTGCACCACATTGTCCTGACAACCAACAGGAACAGCAACAGAGAGTGAGGGAGAAACACAGGAGACACATGTACGCATCAACACATTAACCTGAATGTCGACGCATCATCACGCCAACAGGGGTTAGGGTACCGCTTGGAGGAAAGGGCGCTCGTGCAGCCGCGACTCACCGCGTAACGCCCCCAGTGGAAGCACAAAAAGGATTTCTTCTGTTTGTGTTTGTGGTAGTGGCGGCTGTTTGCCCTCACCTCCCAGGAGAGGCCTGTCAGACACACGGAAGTAAGACGCTTGAGCTCAGCTCTCCATTTGCACAGTGTGATTTAATGTATCGTTCTCAGCAGGCAGCAGATGGATGCTATGTGTGTGTGCTTCTGCGAGTGTGTTGTTGGTGTGCAAGCCAACATGTTACCCATATCTCAAAGGGATTGTTACAATTACAGTTTATTATTATAAATACTGTTTCATTTCATATTTTTTTAAAACAAACATTGAACTTCTCTCCTTTCCTTTTACATCTTAGGAAGAAGTGAGATGAAGAGACAGTGGTGAGCAGGTGAAGAAAAAGGAAAATAAAGAATGTAAATGAAAAGTGACGTACCAGATTCAAAAATCTCCATGGCCATGACGTTGTGAAGACTTGTAGGCTTCTGTTATGCTACAGGAGGGAGACGACAGAGTTAAATGGTTGCTTTTGTCCCCTGCCAATATATGCTAATCAATCTTGTAACTCAACTGCATTACCAAGCTTACCTACAACATAGGACAACAGACAATAGGTTACAAAACACTGTTGATCTAAAAAACGACTCCCCTGCCTGTACAAACCTTATCCATCCTCTACTGACCACTGTATCACACAAACACACCAAATGTTATAAAAGGTGAATTTAAGGCCATTCTGGGCTTGTTTTCCCTATGATGAAATACAGAGAAATATACCAACTTCTCTGGATAAATCTCTGCTGGAATCTGCTGCAGCAGCAATCCTTGTTAGGGAGAACTGAGACCGCTCAGATCCAAGCATCGGCATCAAACCTGTGAGAATTCAAACACACAAGTCACAGCAAGATTAATCAGCATGACAACTGCAATTTGTCACCAATGAACAAAGCACAGAGGGAGAGGACATTAAACGAGCCCTTTCTGACTACAATGAATCATAAGTAGCAGCGTTAAAATAACAAGCACAGTTCAGAAAAGGAATGCTTTTACATGCAGCGTTTTTCCTGTACTGTACTCGACCCTCGTGTAGCCAGGTGACAGAGCTGAGCAGTCAATCAAGAAGCTCCACTGACCACAGCTGCCGATGAACACGGTTGTTTCCATAACCAGCATTCAGCTGCTTTTCATAAGACACACCTGCTTCATCCGTGCCCCTCCGTTCTCTTTGTCCTTATGCTGGTGCAACATGTCCCCGGCCCCACCTCGCTCTTTCTCCCAGGTAAAGGCTCCGGTGTCACAGCCTGTATTCCCAATGCACCTTACCTGTGGAGAGAAAGAGGGACAGAGGAGGGGCGACAAAGCCTTTAGAGTATGAGCACATCAAATCACTGTTTTGTTTAACTCATTTGTAAACAGGTTTTTTTTAGGCAGTTTTAGTATTTGGTGGTAAACTATCAGGAACCAGACCCAGAAAGATTGCAAATATATTACCTTTAACTAACAAAAACAGCAAGTCCTTGTAAGAGTATGGAACTGTCGCTTTTGCACCATGGCAACTGTGGGGGTATTGGTTTACAGGAATGTGAAAGCAGTAAAGTTTTGCATTCAGACTGGGCCAACAACCTTCTCCTCTCCTGTACTCATTTGTTGCATTTTTTTTGTTTCTTATTATTACTATTTTATCCTACATATAAATGTAACAACATTATACATATGTATACATTTATACAGAATAGTAGTTACAATTATTTTTTGTAGTTTATTTGTATTTATTATTAATCCTATTATTATTATTATTATTAAGAACAATAATAATAATAAGGATGATGATGATGAAGATGATGATGATGATGATGAAGAAAAGACAAAGGAGAAGAAAAATTGCCTGTTGTGTTAAGTGAATAATTTATTTACATTCATAAAATGAAACATTGAACAAACATGTTAAGGTAGTTAGATAATTACAGTATATGCAGTATGTTAGTAAAAAAAAAATTAATCTTTATCTTTACGTTCACCTGTAGGATTAGCATTAGTCAAGCTCTGCATTATTTATTTGCAAGACTTCGAGTTTCACATTCTGCCTTCTTTGTGAATCTAATGCCACCATGTGGAGGTAAGCGCCCACTGCAGTTTAACCATCTGATGATGAAGGTCATAAAGGGTGAAAATGTAAACAATGGCACTTCTGAACAAATGGCAGTTCACTGAATTGATATTTCCACCCAGTGTCAGTTAAATGTGCTTTTGTGGTTTCATATCCCTTTTTCTCTTTCCTCGGCCCGATGTCAGTGCGGTCGTCCCCACAAAGGCCACGCATCAGCACCTAAACGTGTGCGAATCTTGCCACTTACATGTGTGTAAGCGAGCGTGCGTGCATATCTAGGGTGATCTGTCCTTGCCTATCTATTTTTAAAGCTGGGCTGTGCATGACAGTGGTTAGGGTAATGTGCAGGTGGTGTGCTATAGGTTCTCTTGGGCCTCCACGAACAATGACAGCCAATAGGCCAGGCTCCCCCACCACAGTTTAGCCGTTGCCCATCACGTCTGCTACACTTCACAACTGTGAAGACACAGGCGAGGTGTAATCTTTACAAGAAATCATTAGGAAGAAATATGAAGAAAGAGGCACAAGCTTCATTAAAATGTAAGAATACTAGAAAATATGGTCAGAATTTCAAAACTAAATTCAAGAGATAATGAATTCTTAATTTGAAAGGGTTAAAAACATTAAGTGTTGTAGCTGCACATAATCTTACATGACTAATGCAAGTTTGTGGGCCGGCTGCCAAAAGAAATCAAGCCCTGCCAACATTAATGACATTTCTCATCTTATTTTACAACTTTTAGTTTCTTGGAACTGACCAGCTGACAAAGATGTAATTTTTTTAAATGCAAAAGAAAAGATTCTCGTTCTTCCTGCAGCTTCACTTTCCGTTGAGAAGAACAAAAGAAGTAAAGATGAACAATTTAACTTCCTCATGTTTTGTTTGATTTACCGAAAATGTAAAATAACTCATGTTCATTTGTAAAGGAAATATTGGTCACTGTGTCCAGTGACTGTGCTGTATTACTATTTTATTGAAATGATAATTCTGTGCCACATGATAAAGCATTGATGAATTCAGTGAGGTGTTATTTAGGTTACGGGCAACATCTATTTTAACTGAGCCACAGCTGTCACTTCATAAGAATCTCTACACTGACAATGAAAAACGGGGGGCGGGACATTACAACATCAAAGTTTACAGGAATGAATATAATAGATTAAACGGTGAGTCCCCTGGGGGTATCACTTTGTCAAGTGACATGTGTGGGAGCCCACTCAGACTCAGTGGTGATAAACCTGTGGTTTAGAGGGGAGGTTGTGCAGAGCTGCGAGAGACACAAATAAGACGCAAAAGGCTCAAATGTTGACGGCAAAGCTTAGCTGGATAATAGCTTAACCTCAAATGTAAAATTTAATGGAACTAGATTATGCTAAATGTGATGAGTATGACCCGAATTTCAGTAGGAAAACAAATTTGATTGTTCTGTCATTTCACATGACAACTGAAGGAGAGATGGGTCAACAAACCGCAGGAGACTGTGACAGTGTGAAAATAAAAGCCAGTGTTTTTGATTTTCTTTTATTTGTGACCACTCCAGAAACCTTGACAACGACGGTCCTCCAAACTTAAGGAAGTATTTAACCCAAACCACAATCTTTATCAAAACATAACCAAGTAGTTATTATGCCTAAACCAAACCAAACTGTGACCATAAGCTTACCCGAGTTCTTTTATTGTAATCATGACAAATACATGTTCAGTTTGTTCATCATCAGTACAAACAATAATGAAACATGATTTACCATGAAAACTCTTCAACATTACAGAAAACACTAACACTGTAACTGTACTGTAACATAAATACAACCAGAAATCATGACATCAATGATGACATCAGTATGAATGTAGTAGTACGGAAAGGTAAGAACAAAGAAAGCAAATACTAAATTAAAAAAAACTGCAGATTAAATGCAACAAAACAATGATTGAACTTTAACAATACATGTCGGTGTGTTACAAAACGTGATAAAAAATAAAATGTGCTTATAATACTACAGATTGAGATGAAAAAACAAAACAACTTGCTCATCAATCAACTGTTGAAAGTGTTAAACTGGAAACTATAAAACAAAAAGGACAAATGCTATTGTTCTAAACAGATCCTCCGCATGAAGAGAAATCATCTGCAGCACTGCAGTCAGGATGTGGGTGTTGCCACATAATGTGAATGTGGCAGTGGTATAAAAAAACAAAGTTATGCAGGCCCACTATGATATTCCATAATGCATTCTGAGCATGTGAACGATGACAGCGAGTCATCCTCAATAGCACCTGACTCAGTCAGTTAGTCTCAAAAACCATATCACTGCTGCATTTATTATGTTATTGTTGTGTTTTTATATCTGACATATTTACTGAATAGCATTCAGAATCATTCTAGCATTTAGCCCTTTAACATTTGCCCCTTTTCAAAATCTGGAGACCGGCTTCTTACGGAAAGAATAACCCGACTGTTGGAACATGGCAGCCTGTGGCCTCTGTGGTTACTGAGTCAGATAGAAAAAGCTGCCGGAGTTTTTTTGTTTTTCAAACAGAGCTGATACCTGCTCGAAACATTCCCTACTCTCACTCGTCAGTACAAACTTCACCAGAGGGGTCTTGTGCAATTTTCTCTGGTTTTCAGTTATGGTTTTGTGCGGTTGTGCTTTCACACCTGACCGTTTCTCTTCAAATGAGTGCAGCGATAGACTGTGGCCAGGATGAGATGTGGATCGTGATCTTACAATGGCGCTTCTTGTACTCACCTGAACTTGCAATATGTTGAAGGGCGTGAGCAGGTTTGCAGATGATATTTCCGGTATCCTGCAATGACAAGACACGATCAGTGATTTAACTAAGACCATTCTGCAGGAGGCGAGGAGGGACTCAACCGAACACATCCTTGAAGTGTTCCCGTGGAAAACTGTTGTCACTATTCTTTGTGGGAGAGAGACTCCAGGAGTCTTGAATGAAAAAAAGGATATACCATCTAAAGATGATATCTACATCAGTGAAGATGAACCGGGATTGCGGGAGCTGGACATTACATCTGAGATGCGTTGCTGCTCGTAGCTTCATCTGTAGCACCACTGGCAGCCTTGTGAACACATGTAACACGTCGGCGTGAAAGTGGCAGCGATTGGACTGTTGATTCCTTTCAGAAAACAGCTTCACTCAGAGCCTTTCAAACATTGGCTTTAGTCTGCCAGATTAATATAAAATGTGTCTGTAGTTCTAATTTCCAAATAAACAGTTTCTCAGATAGAAGGATCACTGGACAGACCGTGTGGAGGAGCCACAACACATCCGTATGAACAGGAGTTTTCCAAGTGCCCTAAGGCCCCTTTGCAAATTGGGGATAATCACCAACCAAAATTAAGTGGTGTCACAGAACAGTGAATTGTGTTTGACCCACAGTGACCTTTTAGGGATTTAATTCATTTTGATAATGTTGAAAACCAAGAGGACAACATACAGTGTACTCTGAAAAGTTTTAGTCACCTAAGAAAAGTGGTTGGATTCTTACCCATCTCGCTGTACCATTAGAGAGGCATCTGATCGGTCTCAAATTCTTTCTGTAGCCTAAATACACAGCAAGAGTCATAATTTCAAAACTTCAGTGACAAGAAAAAACAAGGAGGGCTGCAGCAGATGGGCCGGTGGTCCGCACAGATTCCTGATCTCAACATTGTGGAGTAGGTCTGCGATCACTTGAAGAGACAGACGACACTGAGTCAGCCTCAAGAAGTACTGCAGGGGAGTTCTTCAAGAGATTTGACACAAACGCAGATTCATTAGCCAAGCTGTATTTCTTTGTGGGGGACTTTTGCAGTAATACAGCGAAACGTTTCCACAATGAGAACAGACACCATGGTTGATATTTTGGGAGCAACTTTGAATAATGTCAGTTTTATGGTGCAAAGTGTTAACTAATCTTCGAAACGACCTTATTAAGAGAGGCGGAAGGAATTTGAGGCACCCAAGAAGGTGGTAAGTTAAAAAAAAAAAAAGCAAAATAATATCTATGCCATAAAAGATTTCATCAGAGGGCAAGCACAAAATGATCGCCCCTTGGCTGTTGCGGTCATATGATCGACAGGTAAGCAGTCACATTATCGGTGCAGACAGTCAAATCACAGGCAAACAAATCAATAACATGTTAGAGCATCTGAATATTAAGATATCCAATACATACTAACAAAAAAAACGTGGATTTTTTTTTCTTTTTTCTGAAAGGTCAGATGCCTGAAAAGACAATTACAGAAAATGAGAGAAGTCTAGTTCCCCATTTAAACCAGGGTATTGTGCAACAGTCAGTAGAGTCTACCTCCTTTTGAGGCTTCTACAAACTTTATGCCTGATATCTTTAGTGTATACAACATCATGTTTTGACCACCTCTACAAACTTGAATGCAGCCTATTTGTGTGTTGTTGTTTTTTTTGTTGTTGTTTTTTTAGCTCTGATTTATCTTTTTAAAAAGAAGATGTCTGTAAACTGCCTAGCACTGATCCGGAGGCACTGCTCTGTTGATGTGCAAAGTAGGGCAGGTGATGCGAGGTGACTCAGTTCAGAAACACCTGTGTGTGTGTGTGTGTGTGTGTGTGTGTGTTTGACCGTGGCCACAACTTCCGCTCCCCACGTGAAGATGCGCGATCACTTTCCAGAGCGAGGACGCGACGCGATTGGCTGCCTGGCCGCACACAGCTATATAGGCGCTGCCCACCCGGCAGAAGCCCCCTGCTCTTTTCAGCACCGCTCACTGTGATTGGCGCAGCCTTCTGCCTGCGAACAGGTAACATCCACACACTCGTCAGTGAATGAATGGACTCTTCTTGAGGTCCGAGGTTTGGATCCATGGTCGCCGCTGTGTGTTTGCTGCAGAGTGACTGAGGCTTTGTTTAACACTGTGACGCCGCCTGAGTCAGGTTTGACCAAGTGTGGAGACAAAGCATTAAGTGTATTAATTACTCTCTGACCCGAGTTTAATTTTAAATCATGTTCGTTAAAATGCATTTTAACACCATACTCGGCTGCACAAATGAAGCCTGGAAAGTTTGTTCAGTAATGTAAAGTAAAGTATACAGTATCCTAGAGTGCTGCGTTCAAAACCGTCAGGGGAATGTGATTTAGGTTTAAAAGTAAAAGTGTCTGTGTTCCTGGACTCGCCCATTTCAAAGAAGTGACTCATTAGTATTATTATTATTATTATTATTATTATTATTATTATTATTATTATTATTATTATTATTATTATTATTATTATTATTATGATAATTATGAATGCATCAACGTGTAGGATGTGCAACATTTCCGGCTGTGCTGCTGCAGCATCTTGATAAAGGAACTGTCACAAGAGAAGCAGAACTTTTGAACACGCCACCCCTTTCACATTGAACGGACTGATCCATCCGCCGATTGACTGACTGACTGACACTTTGTTCGCCCCCACAGTGCCATGTCCGCCCGTGGGAGCCCTGGTGGTGCCGCGGCCGGTTCTAACTGCAGCCAGCCCTCCTCGCCTGTCGCAGACCCCGGGCTCGTGTTCTCCGTGCCCGGCTCCTGCCCGCTGACCCGGCGTCTCCTGCGCCTGCGGAGCTGCGGCGGCGCAGTCGGCCCGGTCGGGCGGCGCAGGAGGGAGATGACCCCCGCCGACAGGAAGGACTCCACCTACTGGGAGAAGCGACGCAAGAACAACGACGCGGCGAGGCGCTCCCGGGAGAGGAGGAGGCTGACCGACCTGCTGCTGGAGGGCCAGCTGCTGGCTCTGAGCGAGGAGAACGCGCGGCTGCGGACTCGTGTGCTCAGTCTGCAGCGCCACTCCGCTGTGCGGGCAGGAAGGGGCCGAGCTGCCTCCGCCGGGGCAACTTTCACTGCACCTGCTGTGACTTCCACCGTGTCATTGTCGCCGAGACCCGCTCGGGCCCCTGCCCTCTTCCCGGCAGGGCGTCGGGGGACCCCTATCCGGGACGCGAGGCACCAAGAAGCAGCCGGCCACACCTTTGACGCACCGTTTCCTCGTTTTGGCTCAAATGGAGCTGCCGGTGGTTTCAAGACGCGTCCTCCTCACAGCTGTGTCATCTCTCCCCGAGCACCTTTGGTCAGGTCAACAGAGGCAGAGGTGGAGGCGCAACGACACGTCTCCTCCTGCGTTGACATCCCCAACTCCAGTATCCAAGCATGTCTGCCCACATGTGGCGCAACCTGCACCCTGTCGTACACGCATAAGAACTGGCTAGTGCCCCACCTGAGCGCCTCGGCCGTGTGTAATAATTGTCTGCTCCCTTGGCGGTCCTACTACGTGCCCCCGCCGGCCGTATACCCAGACCTGCCTCTATACATCGAGGGCCAGGGGGTCAGCAGTGCTCCGGCAGGGCTGTACCTCAGTCCGGATGGACGCTACAGGACAGTTTGACTGGGCAGAGAAAACGCAGCCCATAGTGTATTTGTTGCAATCATGTCTAATAATGTAATGTCTATAATTTGATAACACTTGTTTGCGACCCTATCAATTTCCTATTTGGTCATAATGAAGTGGATTATTTTGAGAACGGTATTTAACGACAGTCTATAGCCTATATCATTTTTTGTTGAAATACAGAATGTATATCACACTGATCCACTTAGCCTTATATGCAAATACCTCCATCTTGTTGTAATGATATCATACGATGACAATAAAGCTTAAAGATATTCGTGATATTTCCTTATCATGATTAGGGGAGTTACTGAAGACGTAAATCAAATGTGCTGGGGGATCTGATCGTTGCAGGATTTCTACTGATTATCTGCGGTGACAGCCAACGAAACTGGGTGTTTGTTGATCTGGTATTTCCCTTTATCCCCACTGCGTGATTCCCCAGCTGACCTCGATTCCGTTTGGAAACCAAACGTTGAAATGTTTCTCCATTTATATATATATATATATATATATATATATATATATATATATATATATGTGTGTGTGTGTGTGTATATGTGTGTGTGTATATATATATATATATATATATGTATATATATTTAAACCTAGTAACTCTCTCATTCTAGGGCTTATAATAAATTGTTTTATTTTAAGCTACACTGGTGTAAATGATGCAAAAAGCTTTCATTCTCAAACCGCTGGTTAAGGCCACCTTAAAAACATCTCCTCTTTTCACTGGCGTTGTGATTTTTTTTCCAATAACATATTAGTGCAGGGTGATGAATTATTACAAGCCCATTAGCAATGACCTTCTCAAAAACGTTCTTCATGAGAGTTGTCGTTGTTCTCTTTTGACAAAACTTGACATCACCAGCAGAGGGCGCTACAACACAAATATTTTGGCAGGCGACAGGAGATTGACGCTCTATAGCAATATCGAAAGGTAAATAAGGTAAACACTGTGTTTATCTTCATCATTCAACATTGACACTGATTTTGAAGTAAAGAAAAGTGTAAGAACATACATTTGTTTTTAAAGGTGTATTAATGAAACTACCATATATTTCTGACCCCGGTAGACAGGACGTCAACCTTTTTCAAAAAGTCTTCTGAATAAGGCTAAAGCATAACATTCTACATCACATTTGACATGTTTTGTGCATAAGCATTTGTATACACATAAAACTGCTTGTCACTCATTAAAACTTTTTATTAACATTTATATTTTATTATATTCAAGAAGCTGCATTCAAATAGAAGATTTAAAAGTTTTATCCATCACACTGACGGGAAGGACATTCAGATTGAAACGAAGTGTGACATATACAGATGTCTAGTCCAAAGACTAGAGACAACAACAACAACAAAAAGTTCCTTACTGATAACAATGAAGTGTTTTCATGCTCCTCTGGTGCATATCAATTTTTAACATTAAAGGCTTAAGCACATCACAACAGGAAGCAACAATCGTACCTGTCTTCATGTGACAGTCACTATACATAGAAATGGGCGTTAAGGTCAAATTTCCAGTCATGACAAAAGCAGATTTCTAAAATTCCAATTGCAAAGTTACAGTAGTAACACAGTAGTTTGTGTTTATTTGTGCACAGTGAGTATAGTGAGCAGTCACTTGCAACAATATTAAGTGTGCAGACAAAGAGTCACAACTTTGACACTGATAAGTAGAAGACACCTTTTTTTCTGTGAATCTGAGCTGCTTGAGATTTGTTTATCTCTAACACAGAAAATATTCAGTCACTTCAGTTGTACTTTACTTTAAATATCCAAGAGACAAAGAACAGTGGCCACATCTGTTGCCCTGGGGGTTGCAACTTTGTCTCTTAAACTACTACTACTTCATATTTCTTATATTACTAGTAATTATACTGCTCCAGCTATTACAACAACTACTACTACTACTACTACTACTACAGGTGCTACATTACTTTATTCTGTGGAAAGACCCCACAGATAATTGTCTGAAAAGAAAAAAGTCTGCATGGACGGACCAACCACACAATGATCTGGCCACAGTACACCAAGCACAACAACAATATACTGCACATACAATAACCAGGCACAGCATGGATTTACTTAAATTCGTGTCCAATTTGATAATACAACAAACAAAATAGGTCAACTTGAAGCTGACAGCAGCATCGCACAGGGGAGGGAGACCCCTGTCTGGGGGAAAAAAGCCACTGACACCACAATACTATCAATGTGAAGGCGGGCAGTGCATCAGTCGCATGACACAGAGTTCAGTGCTCTAAGTTGTACCTGTTGAGAGTGCTATATCTCTGAAGTAAGTCGCCGGCACCTCGTCCGCAGTGGACTTTCTGCAAGCAACAGTTGAAGGTAAGGCCTCCAGCTCAATTTCACACAAATGAGGATTTGGACCACGTATGTAACAGTAGCTGGATTTAGAGAAGAAGATGGTTGAGGTGACAGTGACCAAATGATTGATGCTTTTATTTATGGAACGATTGTGCTGTGCTGATGACAGCACAAGACACAAGACGCTGCATACTTCGTGAAACTGACAGTCAACTAATTATTATTTTTCATATGTTGCCAAAATACAGGAATAAATACCTTTTATTCACGCACCTGCACACACACACACACACACACATATATATAATGTAATATAATATAGTATATTTATATGTCAGTTAATATAAATAACTAAATTACATTACCTGACAATGATCTATTGTCTATCTATCTAATTATCTGGCGAAAATGTTTTAGGAAGAGGAAGAGTTAAATTCACTAAAAATATCTGAAAGATTACTTATGAGGTCAGATTTGTATGTTGATATGTCTGGTGGGTTACGACAAAATGTTAATGTTTCTTCTTAAGTTTAATAAAGTTTTGAATTATTAACTGAACCTTTCTATTTTTCACATTCTATATACATGTATATACATGTATATATATATATAATCTCATAGTCATATTTAGGAAATGAAAGACTAAAATGTAACTATAATGTTAAGAGGGATTTCTTACTAAAAATTGAAAAGATGTGAACAATACTTTAGGACGACGTGACGATGGTCTAATATTCGAATGGTCTCTAATGCTCATTGTTGAATTTCATGTTTACAATTCATTACGGTGAAACATTATCTCAGATCATATCATGGTGATCCAAAAAGAAGCTACGTGAATATTTTCTATTGACCAAAAAGTAGAAAAACATCTATGCTGTAATGTTATATATGGATACTGTAGTAGCTCCTTTATGAAGCTGATAATGTTTGGTTTTGTGAGGTGTCTATATGTATAATTTTGGAAGTTGTAGCTGCTGAGGGTGAATCAGATAAATCAGATAAAATTCTGTCCTACATATATGGGAAAGACTCCTCTCAATATGTAAGTGACCAGTACAAATAAATAGAGGACATTTTAAGTGAGGTGGTATATTGTATTACGCTGCATTGTACAGGGTTTTTTTTGTGCTTTTGGTCACTCAGTGTGAATGATAATTAAGGATCAGACAGCATTGTGCATTTGATCCTGATTGCTAAATACTTGATTACTTAAGCCTGAAATTGTGGTGGGCTGCAAACACCACATCACGAGAAAGCACATGTATCACACTTGCTTTTCATTGTGTTGGCTGCAGCAGCCCCTCATATCTTCAAATAGAGAGAAACATTAGTTTTTCGTAATATATGATTATTTTACTTTCAGGGATATCAGCCGCCTACTTGAAATTCCACAACCTTTCACAAATACGTTTGTATGGACAGCTTGCAGTGCATCACATCACATCTAGATGGTTTTAAGTACAATTCAGTTTTTTTTTAAACCGTATAAATTACACTGCAGTTTAGTAGCTATCGAGATTTACTGGATTTTAAGGAATTACCTTGTATGTGCTCTTGTTAGTAAAGCATGTCTACTTTATGATGGTAAAAGACAGAATTTAGTGGACTTAAATAAAAGATACTGTTCATTCCTCTTGTGTTCATCTGTTACACCACCACGATCGCTTACTTGGTGACATGCACTGTACAGATGGTGAAAATATAATATTTGTTTCCCCTCGTGACAACGCCGCACATACTTTTATTGGATGGCGCCGAGAGTTAATTCAAGCCAGGCGCTGTGCCAGTTCCCCCAAGAGTGCATATATTCACTTTAATGTCCCCCCATGGCAGTTAAGAGAAGACGTGAACACATGAGGTACGGGCCACTATTTTTACAGTGGCTGGCAGAGTGCATGGCAAGACAACAGCAGCTGGTGGAGTGTGAGAAAACAGACACACGGCAAAAGAAGAAGTTTGAGAGTTCCTTACTAAAAAGCAGGCGGGCTATTATTAGTCAAGAAGAAACAGGTGCAGCAGCGTAGTGAGCAGCTCCCTGTTTGATTCTTGCTCTCTCTCTTCCTGCTGTTGCCTTTTTTGAGTATATCGTCTTCGCATGACACTGGTATGCAGGTGTGCCTGTTGTCACACAGAGATACAAATATGTTAGGGCCTATACGCTCACACTGGGCACAGGCCTGAATATTTTTAGCCTCATGCACATTCTCACCACCGCACACAGGGTGCACGGTCCCTTTGAAACTTTAGTTTTGATGCAACTGGCTCAGTTTGACTGGAACATCCAAATATGACCACAGATGATCAGTGAGCGTGCTCGGAAGCTGCTGTGAGAGTGGGTGACGGACATAAACATGAGTACTTGCGACTTAACAGGACACATGCGTGATCCTCTTTGACGTAACGGACTGTGAAGTTATGGCTTGTGCTTAGGTTCCTGATGTGTGGAATCCGGAATGATGTGTTTATTTTGCAGCTCATTCTGGAGGTGTGACATGCATCAAGTATTAGTGTGAGGTTTGATCAGAAATGATCAACTGTAGTGCGAGGGGAAGCATCAGAGAGTTTGAAAAAAAGCTCAATGTTTTGACACAATGTTCAACCCTCTTGCACAGAATTAAAGAACGAAATAATTTACTACTCCGCCGGGTTGTTCAAAATATCTTTGCGGCCGTTATTACCTTCAGCCTTACGCCACGAAATGGACAAACCCTCAGTGGTTGCCTTTTCGTCCCCAGAATGTAGAAGAATGAAGTGAAGCAAGTAGATAAAAGAGATGGAAAGGGGAAGTGATGACAAGGTGAACATTTCAATCAAAGAGGAGGTTGGGGGTGGGAAAGCGAGAAACTCTTACCACTGTCTGTCTCAAACGCACGCCTTTGTATGACTTCTAGACGACAAGTTCAAGTAACCGGCTCTGCTCAACTGACACAACTTTCTGCAACAAATAAGAAGAAAAAACTGCTACAAACTTCTTTCATTTGCTTTGCTATGACAACAACAGAGAGGTTTTCTGTATATTATCTCCAATTCAAGTCCAACAAAAAAGCAAAGCAAACGCAAGGTCAAGGGGCCATTCAAGGGCAACCAGACAGACAACACTGTAAGAAACCTGCAATGTCAAAAGAATATAGAGGTCGAGACTTTTTTTTATATATATGCTTACATAACACGACACCGATTGTTTCAAATAGTAAAACAAAAAACAGTCAAATGACCTCCATGTTAAAAGAAAAAAGAAAATAGGATTTCATTTAATTGATAAGCTCTTTACTGAGGCCCTTGGTGATGCAGGGCTGCCCCCCACCACCACAACCCAATGACGATTTTTCAACAGGAAAATGACCTATTATGCTACAGTGCTTTCAGCGAAGAGTAAGACCAGGTGAAAACATAATTCAGATTAGGTAAAAACAAGAATGAAGTACCTGTATTACTCAGCCTCCAACACAAGACTATAAACTTTCCTCTATTCCTCTTGATTTCAGGTCTCTGTTGGTTGTGACTAGTATTTCCACTGCCATGGAGTCCCTGTCTTCACCTTTTCATGGAGGCCGAGGCAACCGTGATTTACAAGTGGAAAATGAACCGGTAGGTAAGGGATCCCGTCGCAAAAGGGAATTCATACCTGAAGAGAAAAAAGATTCATTCTACTGGGAGAAACGTCGCAAGAACAACGAGGCAGCCAAACGGTCCCGGGAGAAGAGAAAGACGAATGACCATGTGCTGGGGACTCATCTCATGGCCCTGAAAGAAGAAAATGCCAGGCTTAGTGCTGAATTAATGGCCATCAAGCTCCACTTTGGCCTGGTCCGCCCTACAGCACACACTGCTCAGCAGAGTAACCAACTGCATTACCGCATCCACAGCAGCACCCACCGCCCGTCCCTGCCGAGGGACTACTACTGGGGGGGCAGAGACTCTTCTGTCATGCCGAGCCACCAGGCCTCTCAACCCCTTTTCATTCCTGCATATGCCCTCCATACCATGAACTCTGGCCTTGTCACTCCCTTTGTTCTCCCTCAAAATCTCCTGCCCACCCATTCATCCGGCCCAGGGGCTCCTCTACTGAAGCCCATTCCTACAAGAGCCGGCTCTGATGAGGAGGAGGAGCAGCAGGTCCCCGGGGTGCCGTCCTTGTCATCCTCCGCCCCGCCTCGCAAAGTCACCAGCAAAGGATACATACACGCCGCTCCACCAAGACAGCGCATGTCTGACTGACTGTCCAAACTATTGTACGGTTGTTAGAGTGATGGAGTGAGAAATGAAAGAAGTTAATTTCTCCGCATGCCATGTTAAACATTCCTGCTGATACAGCAACTTTAAGAGCTTTATTTTTGTAAATTGATTGAAGCGTTTAAACCTGCACACTCCCCACCTTTCGTGTCACAGCACACAATTACACCTGGCATTAAAACCCATTCTGGATGACTGGATTGCACTTGCATAGCGCTTGAAAGCACGGATGTAAATGCACCCATGGTGCACTGAGGTGAATGCTGATCATTCACACTACAGCCACATGAGGAAGATATCCCCCTCCCCCCCCCCAAAAAAAGAGCTTTGAAGCTTCAGCTCCTTTCTGTCTTGCGTATGTCAAAGCAGATGTTCAGATGTGAATTATGAATGAGGTCACTGACCTGAGCTCACCATTTTTCGCTTCAGAGGACTGCTAATAATTCAACCACATCAAGCAACAAAAACATATTTTGTAGATAGATAAGCCCTACTTGATGCTGATGTAAATCTGCAGCTGTTACGTGAGGGAAATTTGCTGTAAAACGTACAACTATTACACTGTGAGACCTTATGTATCTAGGTTTTCTGAGACTCCTTATTTGTTGTTAGTTCTGGTCAAAGCCAGACATAGATGGACCATGGAAAGACTGTGTGCTTGTAACTCTTCATAAAACTGATTCCGACCAGTGTGAGGGGGGACTTCAGATACCTTCACCTTCTCTGTCCTCTCATCTCATGTCTGTTCTCTGTCACCCAACACAGAGGTCCATGTACATATTTGATGCATACAATAAACATTCGAAAGAATATTGTGTCTTTGTGTCTGGAAACATTCAAGTAATCTGTCATAAACAGTTTGTTTTGACTACATTATTGGAGAATAAAGTATTTCTCAGCATATTGTTTTTCTAGGTGAAATACAGTTTTAAACTCGAAGTAAAATCTTTTAAAATTTTAAGAAGATGAATTTGTGGACATTCACCTGTGTCATGGCTTAATTATTCCTCCAAATGGAAACAATAAAGTGTGATGTTGCCTTTTCGTTGGCTTTCCTGTGTAGGCAGATATAGTCATCTTCCATCATTATGTGGCAACAGAGTGTTTGAAAAATAAACTAGACAGTCTAACCATAGTGACCAAAAGTCATCTAGAACTATTGCATTAGGTAAGAGAAAAGGCAACAGCTGTACTCTATTTGTCTTGCTGGCATCAGTTTCTTCTGACTGTGCATAGGTTGCTTGCTCATCGCCTGACAGTGCCGATGGCAATAATACTTCCAAATTATCTAATGTGGTCTTGGTCCTTAGATGACAGCACTCATTTGTTTAAAAAACAAAAAGGACTGCTGTCAACTTCTTTCTGTGGTGAGGCGTCTGATGACAGATGGTAGTGATGATGATGACGATGCTACTTACAGCTGGTTTTTCCAGGTTTGGCTCAGTCAGTCTTGAGCAGAACCATCTCCCCAAAAGTCCGTCCGACACAGAGATGCAAACTTTGGTGCCTATCTCCTCAGAAAGGAAAAGTCCTAAAGAAATACACACAGATTATAGATCTCGAGCAGAGAGGGGTTGTTGTGGCTTTGAGCTGGTCATGTCTTTTTGGTTCAGTGATTTTGTTTTCCACAATAAACGGCGAAGCATACATGTTCAGTTCCTATTTTATTACTATTCATGTCCTGAAATTTTACAAACTCACCAGTGTGTTCGTATGTCATAGCAGGCTCTTGTCGGAACATGCATTGTCGCACTTGCCAGGGCATGCAAGGCTTGCAAAGAGAGCAATTCCGAACTCGTAAAAAACTTGTCAGTGTATTGTCAATACCAGTAATTTGCTCTGGGGGGGTTGTTTAAGGAAAACTTTGCCATTTGCTCAGTCTGAGTAAGTTCTTCATTTAAGAACATATGTACAGTGGATTTTAAGGTCTAAAAGTGTCCAGTGTTATGTGGCTTCGAAGAAAGCAAATGAATAGTGTAGATTACATTGTCATTTGTCCTCTTTCCAAACATGGATACAAATATTCAATAATAGGGCTTACATTATGTTTGCAACATCTCTTTCCCCTTTTGCAACCATACCATCAACAACAAGCTAATGTGGCATCTGAGAGTCACAACGGGACCCTCTGCGTTGAAGCTAATGACTCACAACGTTCAGAAACCAAAACGTATCTTTGGTTTAAGGGTTCCAAGTTGCAAATTCAACCAATGAATGACACGAGATGCAAGTCATTTTTTATCCTTGCACACTAAAGACATTTGAGGTTGAGGTTAACACAGGGCTTGATGTCATCAAGTTTCAGCTGAATTACTTAAGTAAACGGATCTACAAAGAAAATGTTTGAGTAGAAGCTGGTTCTTTTAAGCAAACAGTTTTTTTAAATTGGTGATTGAGGAAAGAAAATATTCTTGGTGAATGTTTTTTTTGCAGCTTATCAACTGATTTGCAGGTCAGTCATGTCATGATGAAAAGAGGTACACACATTCTTTGCAAGTGAATTGGATTGGTTTTTTTTTCAAAACACTTGCAAACCACTACAATCCCATTTAGTCCAAGTTTTCACACCATGGTAACACAAAATGTGTGACAACTACACATGCATGCACACGCAAACACAGAGCGTAACACCATTTCAATTGCCTATCAGTGTTTGCATCATATAGCTGCAAATAGCTTTATTTAAGCAGAAGTTGAGTGTCTTCAAGTGCATTTCGTCTGTTAACCAAATACCAGAGATACTTGAGGGGAGGGTTACAGTGCATTGAGCATTTTACCGCTGCGATCAGTTAAAAAGAATGTGTTTAAAGAAAAATATTGCAGGCTAGACCCATTTGAATGACTAATATTGTAAGTTCACAGTCTGATGTTGGCACCTCATACTTGGTTGATGACACCTCTTAAAGAGGCTCATCTGAAATGCAAGTCTCTCACACAGTCAACTCTTGACAAAGGCGTAGGTGTATTACAATAAATAAACTCCTTCTCTGTGATTTCTAGTTAAAGGGGTTCAGCCATTTACCAGCCAAATTCAATTTTCAACACAGTTTTGCGAAAGGTGTTACTTGTCCATTTGATGGAAGTAAACTTGAAGAAGAGTGAGTAATGCACATTGCAGTTTGATAAATAAACAAAATCAAACTGTTAATGCAGAGCTATCTTTTAAATCTGCCCACATTTTATTTTTGCAACTCGTGTTAAGACAAAGGTATAATAAACAATCATAAACCCCTTCATAAAATAAATGTGGTCAATATGCATATCATTGACTAAAGTGAATCATAAAGGGATCAGTTTCTTCCAAGTCCTAACCAAAGAGGCGCTTTGGGCACTATAGAAACTAATTCAGTCTGAGTAACAGAGTTGCGGCAAAGCAGCTTTCAGGAAATTCTTGTTCGTATAACTTTCAGACATTCTGAGTAAAATAGACAAGCTATGAAATTATTTTTTTTAGCATACAGAGTTGTGACACAGATGAAGGACAATGCTGAATAAATGGAGACACATAAATGCAGAGACTTTCATACAGGTGTAGTGCATTATCTTATCATGTCTTCAGACCAGTATAAAATTACTGAGCAGGCCAGGTGACTATGACAAGAGAGGAAAGTACAGTATGTCTCAAAGGGCAATATAACATTTTTCAAAGGAACATATCACACTAACCTTTTTAACGCAACAAACCCCCTTCTCCATGGTGAGGTTTGATGTCAGATGGATGATGAGGATACTTGCAGGTGGGTTTCCTGGTTTGGATCAGTCCGTCTGGAGCAGCGTTTTAAAAATGAAAATGATCTCCATTGAGATCTCTACCATCAATCTCCGTCCATATTAACACACATCACATCACCAGTGTCTTTGCAAGAGTGTGTTTTGTGAAGAACTGCTCACAGTAATAGATTCTCCAAAACAGAGAAACAAACCCACAACTCAGCTGATTTTACATAAATCGGTTGAACAAATATGTTTAGTTCCTTTTTGTTTGATATTCATGTCATTAAATATTTGAACAAATGCCTGAAGGAGTTTGTCAAAGTTGGAAAATGCCTTGCTGCTCTTGTCAAACTAGGCAGTGATCCAAAAATAATGAGCTGGGTCAGTGTTTTTTTCATATCTTGTATCAGTAATCGACTCTGCGATGGTTCTTCAAGAGAATTTGACACTCTGGTTCAAGCTGTTCTGCAGCGACAACAAGGCTCTCTCTTTCTGAGGTTTCTGCATTTTAGTTAATAATCCAGTTTAGCTGCATGTTTCTAGCTGTAACAATGATCTAGATTGGGCCTTTTTCATCCACAAATGAGGAACAGTGGCTTTTTAAATTTTTTAATCCATTGTCCATTTTTCTTGCAACCGTCCACTTCTGCTTTTCTTTTCTTTACAGCTGCCATGATGCTGATATATGTCAGTGTTTTGTTCACCTTGAGCTTTACCAGACAGATAAACAGCTGAATAGGACCACCATGAAGTCTAATATTTTCTTCATCACAGTAATTGCTGTCATGAGATTCAAACTGTCTGATTGGCCGCTTGCAACCTGGAGGGCCCCTGGAAGTCCCCCACCCCTGATTTAGTCAGATGAGTCACTCTTTACCATATTTTTTTTTTCATGTTGTTGTTGAGTGCGAGAAGAGAAAAGTGTTTACCCCAGTGATTCATCCTTTGATTAAACATTTCTATTTGAGTTGTCACTCAATTGTTTTGATTAGCATGAATCATATGTTATGGCCATACTGACAACACATTTTCTTATTTTAAGAAGAATTACATGATCCTTACCGGCGTCTTACCACTGCAGCATCTTTACCAGTGACCAAACAGTAATACCACCTGGAACCACTAGGGGCATGCAAAGTTGTCTGTCCTTCTTTAAAATCAACTAATGAATATGCAAACCGCCTCATGTCAAACAAAGACAAACTGTAACAACGAGCCAAACCATTTTTTAATGGAGTGGGACTTAAGGGATTATGAAGAACATATTTTGATAAATGTAAAACTATGGGTACTGAACATCTTCCTGTCGGCTGCTCAACTTTCTCCTCGGGGTGTCCCTGAAGTGCACACAGTTACTGGTCGGATTAGTGAAGTATGAATTCTTTTACCCAGTGAATATCAATAGGGCTCAGTTTAGTTTTATAAGTTACACTGGTTACAATGAATTGAGTCATTACAAGTTAATGGTTAAACGGATGCAATGAAGAAAGAATACAGTAAACAAACAATCCTGTGAATTGTTTTTATCTCTTCACAAAAATTTTACTAATTTTTGTACCAATTGTTTTTGTCTTGCTACTGTTTAGACGAATGCATAAAAGATTAACCTAAATAAGCCTGCCAGGACCTTTTCTTCTCAGCGGTCTGCTTGTGTGGTGTAGATAACATCAATCCATCTGATTAAACAGACTTTTTTGTAAAATTAGAACACAACAAACCCTGGTTGTGAGGGTGGCGGTGCACCTCCAGCTGCACCTGGTTAAAAGGTGTGTGAAGAAGTTTCCAAGACGGACAAGAAGCTGTCACCAGTAACGCTTCTACTAACGAAAACCCAAAACATAAACCAACTTGAGCTATGTGCAACTCTGCCCCTGTCGCACATACTCGTCTCGTCTTCCCGTGACTTCTTTTCTGGTGGCAGCTTCTTGTCTGAGCCTTCCTCCCCCCCTCACACTGGGGAAAAACAGACCAAAATCAAATCTGCAACACAAAATCACAGGTGTAATTCAGGTCCTCGATCAACTCCTCAGACTGCCACCACCATGAGGGTCGAGTGACCAGACAGTAGCTACCCAAAGAATTGGACAGGACATTATCATAGCAGATTATATAGCATGCTTTATAAACAATGTGCTTCTTCTTCTTTTCTTTTTTTTTTTATAAAACAATACATTACAAAACAGTCTAGCACAATTTCCAGACACAATGGCTTCCAGATCTACAGGATGAATTCATCAAAGGACAAGAAATGGAAAAATACAACTGGACCGTTAATCACAGAGAGGAAGCTTAGTTGACGTCAGCTCAGTCCAGGAACATATTCACAGTTCGTTGCTATTTTTTTGTTTGTGACATTTGTTGTGCAAGTGTATGTGAACACTAAATGTCGTAAACGTGGAATGACGCTTCATTCTTTTTCCAGTTTCCACCATTAATCACAAGCGGCATAAGACACAGAGGGGGAGAGTTTTGCAATGTGAGGAAAGTCATATTAGTTGTAATTCTAAATGTATTTTCACTTTCAAGATTATTGGATCCAGGTCAGCCCTCCTTCAATTTCATAATGGCCTTATAGGAAATTGAGTTAACACCTACTGCACTGACAGGTTGAGTTCATAATGTACAGTGGAATTCAATGCAATTTATTGACAACAGAGGGCAGCAGAGGATTATTTTAAAGAGTATCTAAACCAAAAGAAGGATTGTTTTTGGTTGTGAGGAAAAGAGGATTAATTGCCTCCAGTTTCTTGCTTTCATATATACTGTAGTGTAGTAAAGGAACTATGAGACATCTTCATGTCAAAAAAATCGTATTACATTCTCAAATACAAATTGTATTGTTAGTCTATGAAAAGTTTTGTTTTGTATGTGAGGGGATATGGAAATGCCATTTGTAATGGCAGAATATTTGACAATTTCTTGATCCCAAATGACATTTTAATGCTGAATGTCAAATTCAACAAATCTGTTCAAACTTTAACAAATGTTGCCCACCGGTCTTATGTGGCATAATGTTATGTGCTAGCATTCAGCCCTTTGTTGTTACAGTGTCAGTGTCATCCTGAAATACCTCATCACCCCCTCCTCTCTGGCTCAGTTTCATTGTGACCTCTGTTCCAGTCTGCAAGGTCTATATCGCATTAGCATTTTTCTCTACGTGTCTAAAAACAGATCGAGGTCCCGATGAGAGCGCACTTAACTCCATCCCCTGCTGGTCAGCCATGCCTCCCCACTCTCACTTATCCAGCCAGAAAAAGGCAGACGAGCAGAAACCTGACGTTAACACCCTTCATGATTTGTTGTGTGAGCAGACACATCTCTATCTGATGATACGATATGGTCGAGATTATAAAAGTTCTGTTTGCAACTGGACTGAATATCACTGATTTGAAAAAGAGACTTAAACAGTACAAGTACAGTATCTGATCAACCAACATTACTATAAACAACAACAAGGATTACAAAATATATAATACAGTGTGACCTACTCAACTTTGGGATGAGTTCATCCCAGTAAATGTTCAGTTTACAAATAATTCACATTATTCAAGGTAAGAAGCCAACTCGATGCACACGCTCATCTCAGATTAAAAAGGGCAAGAGTCTTGTACAATGTGTCTACTAAATAGACAACAGTGGAAAACTAAATAGCAAGTGTGCATCTGCATGTACTGATTAACAACTACACATGGGTCCTTTGATTGTAGCTTCACCGGTAGAGTCCCACTTTAGTTTTACAACATCTTTGACCAACTTATATCCAATGATTAGCTACTTCTCTCTACCACAGCTTTGCATGGACAGTGATATCACATGGTGCTTTACGGTAAAATTGGCAGTGTTGCAGAGAATAGATTCTTGGTATCTAATGTATTTGTACAAACACGCCATCAGGACAAGAGGGCCTCTATATTTATGTCATAATAGTGCTCCAATGTCCTGACTTCAGATGAGTTTAAATATGCAGTATATAGCTACAACTATTCAAATACATATTGGCAAGTCCTTGGCAATCATTGAGCACCACCCTGTTATGTATTCATGGAGTTTGGAGTTTGAGGGCTCGAGTCACCACAGGTGGAGTAGAGAAGTGAAGTCCTTTAAAGATGAGGAGGACAGAGATTATTGTAGGGAAGAAAACAACGATGGAGTTGGCAAGAGCTTTAGAGAGGTTCAAGACTGGTGGGACTCCGAGTGCTATTGTTGTTTCGTCTTTTATATAACAATCCATTTTAGATTTAGACATCTTTAAATATAATTCAGATCTCTTCTCCACATTAACGTGGACACACAAAAAAAGAGCAGTAGAAATAGAGTAAATCAAATCCATCCTTTTTTCCCATACCAGTCATTTTTCAATTAAAATAAAAACCCATCTCATTAAAATGTTCCAGTGTTCCATGCTCATTCCAGTGTGTTCTACTGTATGTCCCAGTGTGCCCTAGCTGGACACTGAACAGCATCAGGGAAAGAAAACTAAAAAGAAAAACAGACCGGAATGATCAAATCATTTTCATGTTGAACTTGCGTGCCCCACCCTGTCCTCCGCTGGCAGCAGGTCCCTCCACTTTTCTGAAGGAATATTCCACTGAGAAATTATTCTTGTGCTGCCCTCTTCCTCGACTCCACACAAACAACAGGATGAAACAGAACAGCACTACACCAAGGAACATGATACAGCCCATAGCTGTGGATATGAGGATGGTCTTGAGGTCCAGAGTAAACTTCAAGAAGACTCTGGTATCGTTTAGATTTGTGTCATTAAGATCCCCGGCATAGTAAGTACGGTTGGCCATGAGGGCTGCGTCTAGTGGGAGGCCACTAACTGTAAGTGTGGCAAAATAGGTGTCATTTCCACCAGCATTGCTGGCTATGCAAATGTAAGTTCCACTATCTGTTACCTGGGCGTACCGTATTTCGAGTGTGCCGTCTGGTAAAACAGTTAAGCGGCCACTGCTCTTTGTGGTGATGCGTCGGCGCTGAGGCGAGATCCAGAATATCACAGGTGCTGGCTCGCCTTCTGCTCTGCAAATGAATGACACCACTTGTCCCTCACGGGCAGATATCTGCTGCAGTTTCCTGTTGCGGATTTTGGGCTTCTGGCAAGTAAAGTGGTCAAACAGAGCTGAGTCCGAGAAAGCGCTAAGAGCCCGTCCTTGCACCTCAACAGGCGTCATACACACTGGGGATGCACCATCAAAATTAAGGGTCTTCCTGCGCTGAAGGATCCAGAGCAAGCGGCAGTCGCAGGCCAGAGGGTTTCCGTCCAAACGCAGTGTCTCCAGAGTGTTGACAGATTGAAAGGCTCCATCTTCCAGGGTCACCAGGCTGTTAGAGGAGAGGTTAAGGAGGCGAATCTGCCTTAGACCACCCAGTGCATATGGCTGCACCACTACCAGGTTAGTGTTGACCATATGCAGCTCCTTCAGCCTAACCAGGTCCCGCAGTGCCCAGGACTCCAACACAGAGATAGGGTTGTAGGAGAGGTTGAGGCTGGTGAGGTGGGCCAGACTGCGCAGGGCAGAGGTCGGCACAGAAGTGATGTTGGTGTGTGTAATAGACAACCAGGACAAGTTAAGACCTTGCAGGCTGTGAGGGGAAATGTGCTCCAAAAAGGGCCAATGACTGATCTCAAGCCCCCTGAGGTTTCCCAGCTTCCGGAAATTCTGGTCTTCTAAGGTGGAGATGCTGAGGTAACGGAGCCGCAAAGTCACCAGGCTATGCAGGTAAGACAAAGACTGGCCGGACACGGACGTCAGGTTGCACCTCTCAATGGTCAGCTCCCTCAGCCCCACTAGACCCAGAAAGGCCTTGTTGGAGATATAAACCAGATCATTGTCTCCAACCTCAAGGTTTTTTAGACTTTTCAGGTCTTGGAATGTGAAGTCCAAAAGAATAACAATCTTATTCCCACTGAGGTCCAGTGAAGTAAGGTTGGAGAGACGTGAGAAAGCCCCCATCGGGACTAGTTTCAGCTGGTTAGCCCTCAGCGAAAGCGACTGCAGGTTCTGGAGACTTGAAAAAGCATTTGGTTCCAGGACACTAATCATGTTGTCACTCAAGTCCAGCTTTTCAAGACGTGGGTAAGGAAGCAGGTCACCTTGTTCTACCCAGCGGAGTTTATTCCCACTTAGATCCAGGACCTTGGTGTCCTGTGGGATGCCGTCTGGTGTTGCTGACAGGCGTTTACCAAAACAGGACACAGTCTTTAGCTTTGCAATGCACTCACATCGTTGGGGACAACCTTGGCTTTGCGAAGGTGACACCGTGACCATCAGTAGCAAGAACAGGAAAGGTAGGATCCAGCCTACATTCTGATTCAGTCTCACCCCCATGGCCTTCCTTTCCACTGCTTCCTCTTGCTCCTATCTGGGGTTGAATCACTGGGCCAGACACCTGAGGGAAAGAATAGAAAGAAGTAAAGGGAAACAGGGGGGTGAATGGGGGGGAATGAAAGGGAGAGACAAAGAGAGAGACAGTGAGACAAATTAATTACACGCCATTCCCCTGTAACAGCACGTTCAAACACTCTAAATGAGTGGAATTACAATTACAAACTCTAATTGACCCGACACAGCAGTGAAATTAAAGCCAGAGCTCCAAGATAATCCTCTGAGGGCTGAGTCTGTATTCAGCTGAAACAGTTTGGTGTGCAACGTTCGACTGTGCGCTGTAGGCACCCTGGATTTAAAATCATATGTCACAATAGCTATGTCGATAACATCATCTGTGCACTGTAGGTCTCTGAGGTGTGAGGCTTATCAAGAGCGGAGTTGGCTTGCAGCCTGACCTGCATATGGCTTTCATATAAAACATACATATGACACAGGCAAAATCCCCTCCTCCCTCCACCACACTGTGTTTCCAGCAGACTGGTTATACCTTTTTAAACCCTTGGTGAAATATCAACTTATGGAATAGAAAGCATTCCAGCACTCCTTTGACTCTCACTGGTTCATATATTTGGAGGTCCCCATCCTGCAATATGTGCTGTTTTTTGCTGCTAAAATTGGAATAAAACATTTTCAAAAGTGAGCATCAGTGATGTAATTGTCCTTAACACCTGGGAACATTGGGAACACATGTCAGACACAGCCATGACAACAGGTATGACTTTTAAATCTTGCAAAGAGGTGCTAATGTTTGATAAACTTAGAGAAACTGCCTTACATAGGCAAACAACAACCAAGGGGAAGTCATGATGAGACAGTAGACGTTTCATCATTGGGACGAGAACTAACGATGTTAAAGGGTTTTTAATTCCCACCTGATGCTGTAACAGATGACTTAATAACTCCTTTCATGTCCCTCACCTCTACACATGTTCTCATTTAGAATTCACCCCGGTTCAGACATGAATATTGAATATCAGCCAACCTGTCACTGAATAAATTTAAATGAAAAAGCCAGCAGAGCTGTCTGATAGCAGTGGAGTTTAAATGAGAAGAAAGTTTAGAAAGTTTATATATTTATATATATATATAAATATGAAAATGTCAGACTTCTGAGAACCCGGTAGTAGTATTTTAGAATAAAAACACATTGTAGAAGACAACGATGGAAGCTGCTAACAGCCCACATGTGCATTAATCAGACGCAGCAGCCTGACACACAGCCTTTCACAGTCCACAGCCCAAAGAGTTTGTGTCATTCACTGTGATCTAAGAAGTCACACTGAATCTACAATCTTTTCTGCACCCATGAACAGAGCTGAGATTTTGGTCCAGTGACGGGAAAAACATGGCAGCTGATCTGGAGGCATTGTCCAATTTCACCTTGAATATCATGTATGCATAAATCTGTTGCAAGAACTTGGCCAACACATGTATACACCAGGTTTAATCACCAAGTTAAAAATGTTCACGAGGTTCAGGGGTTAAGAGATGCAAAGTGACGTAGTCTACATTGTTCCAGCTTCTACCAGCTGAGTTTAATGGATTTAAACTGGAATTCATGCTCACTTTATAAGCTAAAAGCACATGTCCATGGCACAATATTTGTGCAGTATTTATGTTTCTTTTTGTACGTGTTTTCCAGAAAGGAAATCATTTTTAGATTTGCTATTACTATTTGCAGAGTGTTTGCACAATGATCTTGTTTGTTTTTTCCCCAGTGCACATACTGTACAGTGGATGGTTGCTTTTTACATTTCTGATTCATGAGCACTGAATACAATTGTGCTTTGCTGGCTACTTGATAAATTATGATAAAAATATTTAATAAGTTGATTTATGTCTGATTTTACTCTAATGGTAGAAAGAGGATCTTTGACAATTTGCCAGGATGCTCATATCGGGCGTGTATAGGAGCCAAGCTTGTCAAAACTGAACGGTTGCTCTCATTAGAAAATAGCTAATAAAGTATTTAACGGTATATGAGATTGTAAAGAAGCAGGTTTGTGTTAACTCCTCCGTACTCCAAATGCTGCCCCCCTCCCCACATTTAAAAACATCTCAAATTTCCCTGTCAGTCACATCGTCCGATTTCCAAACCCGTATCTGGTGGCACTCACTCGCTAGTAAGCCCAGGGGCCCGAGCCAGCTTATGCGCCACAGGTCAACAGCAGGTGGACAGAGCAGCGTTCACTCATCTCCACACAGAGCTGCTCTCCAAGAGGCTACTGTTACCTGTAGTAAGCTGAGTCAAAAATAACCTTCAGTGTCACGTCTCTTTGATTACGCAGCAGGAGGACGCCACTGCTCTTCCCTGCTGAACTTCAGCAGACGGAGGAGGCAGAGGTCAGAACAGAGGCGCTGCCGAGGGAGGGAGCAGCTTCTCCTGGCTGAGGACTGACTGACATCCACCTCCAGTCAGTCTTTGTATCTCATTTGCTCTTATTTATTTTTTTTAAAGAGTAAATGAATTTACCCCCAGCTCACTTGGCTGGATTAGTGCTAATAGTGAAACAAACCCCTTCAGGAGGACACAGCGCAGAAAACACAGCAAAACAACCAAAACCAGAGAAGTACATTAGTAATAACGTAAAGTAATTTTCACCAGGTTGCAGGTAATAAAAAGGCGAAGCTGGCAGAGTGTGACGATCAGTAACAGTCAGTCGTGTTAAAACTCATCTGTAAAGTCAGTGGATGTTCACCAAGTAGAATCAACATGGAGCTCTGATATAAACCACAATGCTCGGATTGGCTTCAAACGGACAAGACAGTGTCTAATGTTGCCATGGTAATGCCTGCACCATCTCTGTCTATACCCCAGATGGCTGGTTTCCCTTCCTGATTGAAACATAACTGTCCACTAGGCGTCCTCAGTAACCCTCCCGCCTCTGTGTGTTGACCTCTAGGCCATCAGCCACCTGCTTGTGCAAGTGCTGCTCTTTGGTTTTCAGTAAATATCTTCACGCAGTACAGCACAATGCAGTCTGAGGCTTTCTTTCCCGCCTCATAGCTGTGGATGATCTCCTGCCTTTCTGTGTTACCTGTTGTGTCGTTAGCTACAGTCGTATGTGATCAGCGACATAAGGCCGATGGTCGTTGTTATTCACTGTCAAATCGATGAGTTAGGTGTGAAATTATTGTCAGTAAAAAAAGGTTCAGAGATGCAATAGCATCGTATAAGAGGTACAGTTTCTTTGTATTACAATTTCTTGTTTCCAGGCAACATTGACTAATCCTTTACTTTCCGTTAGTAGCAACTTTACTGCCCGAAGCATTGTTCTATTCTGGAAATGGCTCAATATTTAAACATGAGGGGGTGAATTGATTTGAAACATCTATTTTTTGTTTGCATGTAGAACCTTTAGCCATACCAGCTTTACATATTTGTCATCAGACTGTAAAACTGTAATATGTGATGACTATGGAAGGCCAAAGGGCCTAAGGAGATACTGCCATCATCACTAGTGAGTTTGCTGTGGCCTGTAAGTGACGGACAGGTTAACAGATTTTCCCTTTAACAAGTTAAATAATTGAATTGTTCTGATCTGGGAGGCTAACAGGCCGATGTTCATAAAAACTTTACAATGTCTCTGTTTCTACTCAAGTGCCTCAGTAAACCATGACAGTGTGACAGTGAGCCTGCATTCTCAAACTGACGGAGCGAAATGTAATTCAGCCAACCGAAGTTTATTACTTACACTTGTGCTTTTCCTACTTTGACATGTCAAAATATATATATATTGAATAAAAGTACAAGAATGGAAAAATGTGACAGATACTGGCAATATTTTTGGTCAACTTACTTTTCTCCAATGCACCCGTCACTTAAATAGATGCGAAGGATTTTTCTGTTCTACTGTGACATGTCTGCTGTGAAAAATACCATCTCTTTATAACTTTTCAACAGACACAAAAATCACATTACCGGTTTTCAGATGGGTATCATCAAAGCAGTGTGATCTATTATTTCTAAGAGACTGAAATTACATTGATAAGTCAGAGCCCAAATTGTGAAGTCAAATCAGCCTGCTTATGCATTGCCTGCACAATGGCATCATTTTACAAATTCAGTCTATGTGTTAGTGTCCCTTTGGAGATGAAATGCCTGAGTCTTCCAAAAGATGGCTTCGTCCTGTCCCACCCTTCAAAGTGATGTGACTTAAAACTGCAGCTCACACTTGGATTGTGATGTCAAACGAACTTTGTGTAGCCTGTAGCATTTAAATACTAACAAAGGGATGTTGACTATGAAAGCCACAGGCTTCAGTCATCCTTTCATGTTTTTACAAATACACAAGCTATAATTTCCATGTAACATTTAATGGCATTGAAGCAATGTGGAATATTGAACAATATTCCACAAAAAAAATCAAACAAAATGTTGTATGTGTTCACGAGTCAACCTCCGCCTTATGAAATAGTACTGACTACAGTATTCAGTACATTATTGTTTGATGGCAGTCACATGAAAGATTGCTATGGCTTTAGCTGTAAGCAGTCGTAAGTCAGGAGCTAGAAGAAACAACTGGGAATATGAGGATATGAACATTTTATTAAAGAGACTTTTGAAGAGCCTTCATTTTCATGATCTTTCAAAAAGGAAATAACAGTTAACCGGAGACCGATGAAAGCAGAGGAGCTGATCGGTGGTTAGTTCCAGTATCTGAGTGACGTTTTCCTATTTGTGTACTGTGTTTGACCCTGAATGCCCTGTATCGTCTAGATTAAACTTTAGCAGAGGGCATTCCTGTGCTCTCATGGGTGAATCATGGAACTAACCCTTGACTAAATAATTTGTGTGTGCAGCTCAGATTTGATATTAATTAATTTCATAACTAATTGTATGATTTCAGTAGTCGCCTAAAGGTACAGATAAGTCTGACAAAAGCTGGCAATTATTTAAACAAGAAAATGCATTTCACGTATCTTTGATATCTAATCAAATGAATTAATGATGAAGGCAATATTCATTTAATCTACCACACTTTGTAAAATTATGTTAACTTTCTTGTTTTGCTTGACATTCTTTGACTTACTGTTTCTTAAAACTGTTAACATCCATTCTTGTTTTTTTCTTATCTTTGTGCTATGAAATTAAAGCTGTGATGTTGATGTGTAATCATCTTATTGCTGAAGTTGTTATGTCAACATTTACAGCAACATTTACACACTCTCTCCAGCTCCAACCTCCATGGATCCACCTGAGCTCAGAGTTTGTAAAATACAGATGACAGAGTGGCTGCCTCTCAACTCATGTGCTTTTTGACCACAGACCAATTACCATCCAGAAACTGCAGATACCCAGAGAGAAAGAGAGGAAAGGAGGGGGAGAGAGAGAGAGAAGTTATGTTTAAAGGAAAGTGGAGGTTAGATAGCAACAGAGCCAGATTTAGACAGTGAAGTGGGCTGTGAAACTCAGTGAGATGCTCTACCCCTCCTCTCTAGCCCCGCCTCTTCCTGCACAAGCCACTACCTGATTTATTTCTGGGACTACACCTTTACTTCAGCCTCACCTCCTCTCCAGTCTCATTTTGTTTAAACAGAAGCTATTCGGACTTGAAAGACAGCAAATTAGGCTAATGGGCCTTATGCAAACGCTGTCCTTCTCAGCTATTCAAAATAATAGATGGGGACGTCCCCACATGTTTCAACATGAGGCCATTAGGATGTGATCAGACAGAGGCCACTGCTGATGCTCGGCTAAATCTTGCACATTAAACACGCTCGCACCCCATTAATGCATGCATAAAGCCTCTCTAACAAGCCAAAAAGTGTGTGTGTGTGTGTGTGCGGGACAAGAGCAAATGCCGCCTGATACCCAGTACACTAAGCATTTATATACAAAAGCTCTGTATTTCTCATGCCTTGTTCACACCACACAATTTTTAGCCTGATTTCCCCACTCGCCGACAAAAGCCTCAGATCGACGCCAAGTCAGCGCTTGATCTGCACTTAACCAATCGGTATGTGTGAACTCTCCAAAGATGTGATGTGATACAAGAGGCTCAGCGGCACGTCGCCTCCTCTGACAACATTTACATCAGGCTAAATGTCTAGATGAAACGGCGACATCAACAGCCAATCAGAGCACAGGAGTTTGGCTTGCTATAAGTGGGTTATCTATAGCTAGAAAGGGGAGTCCACGGCAACAGAATAGAGGGAGACCTCTTTCAAACCAACAATCATGCTGCAGGTGGGGACACGGCCAACAAATGAGCAGGAAGTGTGCTGGAGAGTGCGTAGGTGTAGCCAAGAGCTCTGCAGAACGGCACACAGGCCGACGCAGAACATCCAGAGCAGCTCCTGAAATGGCTGCGCTCACAGTGATTTCTATGCCCACTCATCATGCTTTACATAAGCACAACTCTGTGTGTGTGTGTGTGTGTGTGTGTGTGTGTGTGTGTGTGTGTGTGTGTGTGTGTGTGTGTGTGTGTGTGTGTGTGTGTGTGTGTGTGTGTATAGTATTTGTTTTGAGTGTCCCAGTGAGAAAAAAACATTACTCATTTGCACTGAGAGAAACCATCGACAGTTTCCTTCAGTCTGTGTAGGGAAATCCTGAAGCCCCTGACAGTGCATGGTCCAGGGAGCACACACATACACATTTACACAGACACAGGTCATTACACACACACACACACACACACACACACACACACACACACACACACACACACACACACACACACACACACACACACACACACACACACACACACACACACACACACACACACACACACACACACACACACACACACACACACACACACACACACACACACACACACACACACACACACACACACACACACACACACACACACACACACACAAACACACAAACAGGCCATTACACAAACTCACATCCACCTGATGAGAGCGAAAGACCCCGGAGAGAAAAGCAACCCAGAGTTGCTTGTGTGCACTTTGCGGTGCGATGATGGATTGTTATTACTGGCAGGGACATGCCACCCACCACACACAAGGACACCCAGTCCCTGAGTGGAGAAAAGAAAGCTGGAGGTGCCTTCTTTTCTACACTTGTGGAGTATGAGCACCTGCAATGTATGTACACATGTGCGCATGTGCAGTTGTGAAGTTAGGAGTAAGAATGTTGGCGCATAAGAGTGTACAAGCGTGATGGATGATGGACATCATGTGAACACAGTCCTCTTCTTTAATGTAGTGTAATCCCCAGGCTGTGCATAACAATAATTCTGCAATTGAATTATCATATTTGATGGAAATTTCCGTTCCACCTCAGTAGCGAAAACAGAATGATATAAAACACTGGTTTAAAGGTACCAAACAGGATTTTCATTATCATAATGGATTACAGTGAGATTGTTACATTGCACTTCTCTCCTACGCAAAGGACACAATGTGGTGATTAAGAATGTGTCCTGCTATGTGGCATTAATCTTTAATAAGAGAACCCTGTTTCTCTCGCTTATGGACCAAAAGCCTTCAACGAAGAGGAGCTAAATAATTGACGATGTTATGCTGCGTGGTCATGACCCACTGACACGGAGACTCTGACCTTACCTGGAGCTGCAAGAGCCACAAACTATATGCAAAGGCATAGAGGAACAAACACCAGCCACCCACACCACCAACAACCACCACACCGATGAACAGCAATGACCGATCGTGAATACACCCCTCGATCAATCAGCAGAGACAAGGATTCCATGTGAACTGCCATAATATTATTACAACTATCTTTTTTTGCTTCCACCAAGGACCGAAAAATAAAGATTTGTGTGAGATAACTTGGATAACAAGCACATACTAAGAGACAAACACCATTAAGACGAAGGCATCTGCCTACCAAATGTCTCATAGTTATCAGCATCTATTCTAGTGAGGTCGTTAATCACTCATTAATGTGAATGTGTAATACAACCGTAATGCTGATATGAAAGTCCCATCTTTACAGCACTTGAGTCATAAAAGGTTTTTTTCTTCATCATTTATAAACAGTTTTATGCAGCAAACATGCTCCACAATCAAAGTAGATCACATAGGGAACCTGGAATGAAATTGTCTTCACAATCACAACTATCAAACAACAAGTCTGGACCGACACTAGCGTATTTCTGTGACTCTTTCGTTTAGATAAAACTTGTATGGGACTAGATCTCTCGACACTATAGCATCCACCTTAAGTTCAAAACTCGAAAGTAAGTCAAAACCATCTGTACACTCAATGGCTTTCTGACCTCCACTGTGCTCTCTTTATACACTGCAATTTTGTGAAAACTTTATCACAAATTACATTTTGTAAAACTAATACAAAATGAACCTTATTCCATCAGAATGGTTCTTGCGTTAAACAAGACCAGTTGGTTTCAGGTTTTAGGTGTTTGTTGTTCCCCTCATTACAGTCATTTCTAAACATATAAGAAAGCATTATTCAGACTAACAAAGGTGAGTAATTGACAATATTTTATTTTGACCCTTAGATGATCAATATCTATGTATAATGTGGACTTAAGAGAAACCACAGTTATGATTTTATTATTTCTGTCCACATATTTTGAATAAAAACATACTCCACAGATTACAATACTGTTGTGTCTTTTCATCATTCATTCTGATTAATGTGAGAGGATAGTTGGGGCAGTGAAGCTTAACAAACTCGCAATCGTGACAGGATCTGACCTGGTTTCTCTTTATATCAGCTTGTTCTGAGGCGTGTTCACTGCTGAAGGTTAAAACAAAGGAGGTTCAGGGGTTCCTACACAAACGCTCCCACACAAATACGGACCCTCCAAGCGCAGTCAGTTTGAGTTAACACAAAGGGATCCGTGGCTCAAAAGAACATTAAGTTGGATGCCACTGTCTGACGGGCCACAGGTCATCACTGTAATGCAGGGTGACACATCCCCCCCCCCCGTCACACACACGCGGCAATGCCAATCGAGGCTTATAAAACCCTCAGCGCACACAACCTCACACACTTTCATTAACAACATTCTGTGACAGTAATGCATTAGGCCTACTGCGCTCCATCAACTTAGGCCTATTACACGTTTGTTTCCCTTTTATAGCATTAAATGCTTTCCAATAAGTGAACAATAATTTATCTGATGACATGACAAAAAATATTCTGAACGTAATGTTCAGGATTAAATCTTTCTGAACAAATCCAATCATTACAAATTCTACAGTACCTGTTCCTCGTCAGTAGAGCTTTAAGAGACATTTCAGATGTGCTTTTCCAAAAAGAGCACCTGTGAAGCTCAATTGTGAAAAAAAACAACAACTCTGCAAATATGTTTCCAATTTATTTAGCTATTATTTTTGAAAGTCCTCCTTTAAATGGCGGCCGTGTGAAAGAACGTATGGCAAATCGAGGAACACTTGTAGTTTCGCTGTCCTTCGCTTATATGGACACGGCGACATGGGTGTCACAATGGAACAACGACAACATACAGTCACCCGTCAGTCTTTTCTGCCAGCTTGCCACGTGGAAACACTGCCAGCTAGCCTATTAAAGGGCCATCCTCACTTTAAACCAATGTGATGAGTGTGTGTCAATCGACCGGCGGTCCCCTTCCCTTGTTGAAGCCTCTCAGGCTGCTGGCACCACTTCAGCAGGGATAAGAAGTGACAGACCAACAGCATGGGAGGACAAAATGGGAGAATTGCGATGACAAGGATTTTTTTTTGCTTCTTTTGTGCTCAGTGAACAGATCAAAATGTTGGCAATCTGGCATTTGCTGATAAATTGATAGAATGGGACAATCCAAATTCAAGGCATCAGGGTCCATTTAACTACAAGATTAGTGTGTCTTTGAAAGCTCCCTGATCAAATACTAAATTAAATGACTTGGAAACATCCTTCACTTTGTGACTCTCCATAACTCTACAGCAAATTCCCCAATTGTCAATCCCTCTGCTCTCACATCTATTCGTGTGCTGCTGGCTTCTAATCACCTGAGCTCCATCCACCAATCAAGATCACAGGATTCTGCAGTGTATAAGTAACACTTCAGTGAACCTCTCCTCCTAATCTTGTAAAAGTGTTTCTTACCTCCCTTGCCTGCCCACCTGAATCAAACCTTTACTGGCTTTATTTTTTTTCCTTCCACACTCAGCAAGCCATCATTGGCACGTTCATGCCTGGACTTCTGGTGGCTATTCGATCAGGACACTCATTCAACAGGATTCAGATTCAGAAAACTAAATCTAGTTATGCACCCATTCAGCCATTTCCTCGAATCCAAACAGTATAACAATATAATACGCTCCTCTATCTCCATTATGCTGGCGAAATACGGAACCGGGGGCAGTTCAACACCGAGCACTTCTGTGTTTTCCCTCCTTTTCCTAATTAATTCCGATATAGCAGAGCCCAACGGTTGTATATTTGTACAAACAGCGACAATTCATCCTCTGGCCTTAGTGCTTATGGCAAAATAAACACATACTGGGTCATTTCAGCACAGTTATCAAATATAACAGTGACTTAGAAGTAATAAATAAACATGATGACTCCAGCCTCTATTAGTCATAGAGGCAATAAGGTTAATAAGGATCCTTTTCAAAGGTTTGAATGCTCAGCTACCATTTGACCAGCCAATTTATATTCCAATAAACACAGTGACCCTAAATTTCTAATCTCTCCCATAAATTCAAAAGTGCAGGTGTTTATCCTAATCCCCAATGCACTTTGAAGTTGCCACTAAGATGGCAAAGAGACAATAGCCAGAGAATGAAAAAGGCATAAAGAGGTGATGCTGGCTGAGTGTGGTCAGTTTCCCTGCTGGCATCTATTTCCTGCCTGGCTGGTCTGTCGGCCGTGTCACCAGCCATCACTTCAAGCCAGGCTCTTTCCATGCCAATTGGCTCGAGTCTCTCACACTCGCTGCCACATCCAGAGAGGCAGAGACGGGGCATATTAGGCCGGCATCACACATCACACGCTTATAGCTCTTTGCACTTTGCACTTTGCACTTTACACACACACACACACACACACACACACACACACACACACACACACACACACACACACACACACACACACACACACACACACACACACACACACACACACACACACACACACACACACACACACACACACACACACACACACACACACACACACACACACACACACACACACACACACACACACACACACACACACACACACACTCTTGTGAAAAAAAGACATGCATGCATAGACACACACAATCTGCAGAGGAATGTGTGTGAGTTGTCTATTAAAAGGTCAGTGTCTTGGGGACACTGACCTATACAAAGATCTTTGTTTACAACAACAACTCTGGACGGAGAGCAGCATAAGGTCTAAAGTATAACGGAGTAAGGGATATTTGCAGCGCTGCGTATCACAGTAAACAACACAAACTCTCACTCTACATTTAGTCTCCAGTGCGTCCCTCGTCCTTTTCCGCCCCTCAAGGTTGAGAGACTCGTGGAAGCATCATAAGCCCAAATCTACTGGAGTCTGAGCTAATCCTTCTTGAGGCCCCTGCAGGCTCTCTGTGTCCTTCTCATTAGCTTCATTAAAAGGATCCCTGTCCTTTCTACTTCCGTTCACTGCCTGCTGCCTGCTCATCAACGGGGCCAATTGCAACCAATTATCCGGAGTCAACGAGTATCTGAGAAGGGGTCACACATGCGCTGCAGTTTGCCCTTCCTACCAGGAGGAGAGTGAGAAGTGTCCTCTACATGTTAAAATCCATGCCGTGCATGTAGGAGTCAAACACAGGGGCAGCAACAGGAGCACCGAATGTGTAACTATATACAGTGCGCCCAGCATCCATAGAGAACGCTTCCTCAAACTTTTTACATGATTGGTGGGTTTAGAGTTTCAGGCAGCAATCTAATACTGCCCTTGAGGTCCCTTGAGACAGAAGTCTGACTAGCGGTGCAAGCGAGTGACTGAGCAGGGGGAGCGGTGTGCAAATTGAAAGTAATCCTCAGGCCTGGCCGGCAGTACGGCTGGATTCACATCTATTCATAATTCATCACTCGACAGCAGTGAGGTGGAGAAAGTTTTGTCCATGGAATAAACAAGGAAGAGACATCTCGGAAAGGACCTGATGGAATCAGGCAGATCCTGTACTACTTAAGATCCCAGGTGAGAATGGCACTTGTTAAAAGCAGGAAGACAGATGGAGCTTATATAACATGCCGCTGTCTGTCCGCAGTGTTCAAGAGATAAGACTGAGCCACTGTCGGTCTAACACGAGCAGTCAACAGTCTAATAAGATGGAGTCTAGCATCAATAGCTACGTTTTTGTTTTTTTACTGAGACACTTTAGATTTCCTCCAATTGGAGCCTTATGTTCATGTGTAATCACATGAACATAAGGTGGTGAAACTGCTTCTCCTCTGAGGAGTGAAAAAACAACATCTTTAACATTTAATAATTGTTTACTCAGCAGGACAGAATCAGCTCAGTATAATATCCACCAAATGTCAGTTTAGCTGTTGTTGTGAGATATTCAATCATCATAGGTAGAATCAGGGGGCGACACCAGACCCTGTCTTCCTTTAGCAGGTTGATAATGACATTTCTGGAAGTACAGTCTTTCACAAGGATTGATGGTGACGGACAAGAAGACAGAGACAGCGTCACCACACTCACTCCTGAAAGTTAACAGAGGTTTACAAAAAGTGAAGAAAAAAAACTTTGCACACACATAAGTGTGTCTCGCACCAAAGTGGACACATTCAAGGGGAGACTTTTCACCTACAAAGCACAAGTCCAGCGAAACTTCCTCATGCTGAAACATGCACAGCTTGTCTAGTGACAACACACACACACACACACACACACACACACACACACACACACACACACACACACACTGTGGAGGTGGCTTTGGCTGTCCGTGGCTGTAGACAAATGCTGCAGCAGACCGGAAGAGTGAAGATACAGATGCTGTGTTACGCTCAGTGAAACATGTGACTTGTCAGTTCCTCGCTGATGTGCTAATTACATTTTTATTCTCAGTTGGTGTTGAGACTGAAATAGCATCATGTAAAATAAGGTATTTAAGTCCTTTGTGAGCAGAAATCTGAAGCTGGCTTCTTCTGTGCCTCTCCACTGTGGCATGATGCTGGCTGGCATTCCTGACCTCTCCTTCACCCCTCTCATTTTAATCTCTCTTCGCTGGCTGAACAAGACTGCACAGGCTCACCATGTTGCAAAGGAAAATGAAGGAATCACGAGAGGTGCTGTGCTGTTATTTTGTATCGTGTAATACCATCACTGAATCCCTCCTGCATCCGAGGAGGCCTAAACAGGTCGTCACATCTCTCAGCTGATCAAAACTAATGTCCGTTTCAAGTCCGAGTTCACAATCTCTGTTTCAGTTGTCAGACAAGTTGGATGGTTTCTGCTTTGTCCTGGTGTGAAAGATCATCCAAAATTTATTTTTTGAATGGCTAAGGCCAATAGACTGTTTCGGATATATTTTCAAATGTCACTTTTCAGATTTCAGGCCCTTAAGTTGGGAGAACAAAGGTCATCACCAATGGCTGTACAGTATATATTCATCACCAGCTAAAAAGGGTGTGAGAAGCAAGGGTGTTGTTTCTCATTACCTCCAATTTCTGATACGTCCTTTACACTGCAAAACATGTGGTCACTGTTCTCCACGGTTTAAACCTGGCAACACAGTACGTAATAAAATCTACACTACTCTATCCAGAGACATCCTTCTCTTGCATTTCTATAAATGAAAGGAGTTAAGACAAAATGCCCAGTCTGTTTAAAAAAGAAAGAAGCAATATATATATATATATATATATATACACTGTATATATCAAGATTTTTCTTCACAGGACTTTTGTTTCCTGAAATGCAGACAAAAAACATGATGGATTCATCATTCATTATAGACTCACATATCTGACATGAGCACAATCATCTCGTACGAAAATACAGTTTCTGATAAGATCTGATGTCACACATCTGACATCAGAGTCTTGTGATTCTGCATCGAAGTGGAAATAGAAATTCCCACAAGTGTTCTTGACCAATAATTATCCCTGTCTGATGCACATGCAGCCCGAATGGTCGCTGGACAGGGATTACAGCGAGATGAAATGTACTGAGACATCCAGCTCTGTCTACGTTATGGCCTGTTGTCAATATTTCAGCTGAGCTTGTTTGTATGGCCTACTTCACTGTCCCACCCTTTAATCCTATGTTCCTGTGAACTGCCACACTGCCCGGTCCACTTTCCATCCGACTCTCCTCCACTGAGCTTTAATCTTGCTGCAGCCAAGATTGAAAAAAAAAAAGCACTGAATCGCGGCTGACAATCGAAAAAGCAGCCTCAGCTGAAATGTGACCACATTTGTCAGTAAAAAAAACAGCCGCTAATGTAAAAATTCCCTTTTATTTTGTATAATACTATTAACCTTCAAAGCAATAACAGGACAGTCTGAACAACATACACATCTCGGCACACATGTTTTCATTCCATGCTGGGCCTGATAATGTGAGAATAGCGAGGTCTGGGATTCTGGGGGTAATTATCCAAGAGTGTTAATGACAGGAATGATTCTGAGGCAATTATAGAATCTAATGCAAAAAATAAATACATGGCACAGAATCTGCTCTCACGGCACAGAGACACAGAAAGAGTCTTACAGCACATCACACCATGGCGGCTAATTGTTGATTAATCTTCAAACATCGATATCACTTTCAGTGTTTCTGAATTGAGAAAAATGACTGCACAGAATCCGGGGAAATAGGGATTCATTTTTCAAATCACATATTTTTTAGTTCTCTCCTCCTCTCTCCTTTTTGCATCAGTTAAATAATGAGGCGATGCTTGTCTGGAAAGCAGCGCCTGTTATATGAGCTGAAGTGGAAAAAGTAGTAGATCCTGTAACTGTGCCACGTCTTCTGAGAGATTAGCTAACGCAACAATGATCTTCTTATTAAGAGAAGGGAGGAAGTCAGGCATTTGAAGAGAGGAGGTGGCAGAAAAGAGGAGCAAGTATAAAGGTGCCGACCAGTTGTGGGGGGAGTCAACAAAATAAGACAAAAACTGGAAAAAAAATAACAGAAATTTCTGCTGGACCCTATATAATTAAAATTGAGAAATAAATGTGAAAGGAGGAACAGAGAGACTTATTTTCCAGAATGACAGATGAGAACTGAAAGTAGACAAGTGAAATGGTTTATGGAAGGTGATGAGGGATTATACATCCTGAAAGTACAGTGGAAGGAGGAGAGCCTTAGAAATGGATTGGTCAAAAATGATGCACTTCAGAGAAACAGACTGTGACTGTGTGTCATCAGATGGTTGGATGACAGCCGCGCTCTCTCATCTCTCTGGTGTAAATCTCAACTCGAGAGAGATTCAATCACAGTGTGTTGCTGCTGCTGCTGCTGCTGCCCGTGCAACAGCTCTGACTAATAGGAGCGCCTAACAGGGAGACATGCACACTGACAGTAAACCCGCAAATATGCATGCATAAATTCAGCTAAATGCAAAAAAAAAAAAAGACATACGCCCTCTCATCTGAGGCTCTGCAGGGTGATAACAGTGAACCTGGGCAACTGACACAGGTTGTAACTTATGCACTGGTGATGGAGGTTCACTGCGAGAAAACAGAAGGAAGGTGGAAAAGCGAGAGCAGATTGAGGATGAGGAGAAGGAGGAGAGAGTGACTCAGCTGTCCCCCCTGAAGGAGGAAGAGAAGGAAAAGAGGGATGGAGAGGCACTAAAGAGGAGGGATGTTCATTCGCCATGTGCTCTTCACGGTTGTCTCGAAATTTCAGAAATAAAGAAGGAGCAAAGAAGGGGGCCTCATAACCCTCCTGGGGGAAAATTTAGCCCAAAGCAAACAAATGTCCGTGATGCTAGCACAGGGGATGAGCCATCGGTGTCCTTAGAGGGGGATCACCATGCCACGCTATTTCACACAACCAAGTCTGAGGCGGATTATGACATCATGGCCTTTTATCTGCCATGCGAGGGGACCACTTTAAAGAGTCTAGCTACAGCTATCGGCACCAAGTAATTGGGCCCTGCCTGTGCTTTAAACATAGATCTCTTCTGACATCCCACAGGAACTCAGTATTGGATACACTAGGATGAAACAGCATATGCAGGATAGAGTTAGAAATACACTGCACCACCAAACTCAACCTCATCCATGCAAACAGACACAACCACAGCTACATCCTGATATACAAATTATTCACAGGTTCTTTTGAACATGTTAGTCTGACAAGCAGACGATGCCGTCCCCGCACGGAGACAGTTGAGAGATCCATCAAAAGTGGCTCTGATGAAATTTTCAATAGGAGACAAATGCGACGGCAGAGGTATGGTGAAATGAAAAATTCTTTGAAAGAAAGTTATGGGTGTACACTGTAAGGGACAGAGTGAAAAGAAAAGCAAGGCTGTCTTCGGAGGAGGCGAGGCAGGCTCTGACAGTGTGCTGTCACACAGGCTGACTGTCATGCAAGCGGGCCGGTCCCTGATTCTGTGATCAATTTCTTTTTTCTGAGAAAGAAATAAAAAAAAACAATGAATAATTCATCTCCAACCAATGACAGGCTTGTGAAGATGAGTAAAGCATTAGCCCCGTGCAACACTGTCCCGCTGTGACTCCTCTGCCTCACAGGATAAATTCATAATGTCCCCCTAATGTCCATGAGCGGCCTGTCCTGTCCCTCTTCACCTTAAAGTGTGGCCAACCGCACAGCTTGCAAAGAACCAGTCAAACTGAGGGAATGTGACAGGAAGACAGCTAATAGACGAAGGCTTGTTCGTGTACATAATATGCATGTGCACAGTCGCAAGCAGAGATATTCATAGACACACAGATTCACAGATTGTGATCTATGCTGACAAACATAACCCTTTACTTCCCAGGAGCAGCATGCAGTCCGCCTCCACATATAAAAATGGACTGAGTACACACAGAGCTCCCGCTATTTTAAGTGTAGAGTATAGATTCTACAGTATGCCCCAAACAACACAAGAGAATTTTGCCACAGCTGTGGGACAGTTCTAAGCCCGGATCCTGCGCAGATTCGTTCCGATCAAATGCTTCTGACAGGCGAGCCGAATCCATATGTTCCCAAAGAGAGACAGGAAGACGAGAGGAAGGCGGCGAGGGGAGGAACAGGAGCCGAGTTCTGTTGAGCGCAACCTCATCACACCCATCTGTCACGGTAACACATGGACACATGCAGCTGCAGATTTATTAGCTCAAATGATGCAGAGGCAAAACAAGGGAGAGATTTAGCTCCAGGCTTTGACATGCTTTTCAAGTGAACGGCTGAAAAAAGACAAACATGACTGCATGAAGAGACGGACTCGCAATTCACATGCACACATATGCAAAAATACAATCCCAAATCATGTTTACTTCTGCACCACAAAACCAACTGTATGCCATATGTCATACTAGCTTGTCATTGTCATATAATTCAAACACTCTATTCTGCCTCTGTTCCAACTGGACCAGTATTACATTGGCATGGCTTGTTATCATAATTATAACCAAGATCCAAAACCAAAAGGTCACTTGGAAATAGCAGCTCAAATTAACATCTTCATAATGAAGTAATGTATTACTTTTTTGTCAGCTGGCAGATGGTCTTTACACCTTCGAGCTACAAGCTCGAAAGCACTAATGAACAGTAAGTACAACAGAACATTCCTGACCTCGCTGTGCTCCCCTCCTCATTTAGAAGTAGACTATGGAAATAAAGATAATCCCTCTGGTGATCAAATTCTCAAAAGATAATGCATGCAAGGCTCTTGCATGCATCTAGTGAGCAGCAGTTATAGTTAGGTACAGTAGCTGAAGCACACACCAGGCTGTCAGCTGCAGAAAACGGGAGAATGTGTTGCAGTAAATATAATGCTTGTGTGCCCGGAAACGTGTGGAGCTGCAAATATTTTCATTGCTGATTAATCTGCCAATTATTTTCTTTATTAATTGATTAGTTGTTTGGTCTATCAAAGGTTATCAAATGGTGAAAAATGTTGATTGTGATTCCCAAACCCCAAAATTATGTTTTGTTTTGTCCACAAACCAACAATATTCCGTTTACTGTGATAGAGGAGCAAAGAAAAATATTTATTCATATTTAAGGAGCTGAAATAGTAGAAATATTAATTTTTTTGAATACTCAATTATCAAACTAGTTGGAGATTATCTTAGTAGTCAATTACTAAACGATAACCTTTACAGTTCTAGACATGCAGGTGTAACTATGCAAGAAAAGATGTAGATAATAATGTTACATACAAGGCAATCATAGAATTATATGCTAATGAGGAATTAAACCAGATCATGTTGCTACTATTTACTGTATGAGACCAACTGTAAACACAAACTAACACTCACCGTGTCACTCACTGTGCATTCATCTGTGAAAGCTGATACCATCGACCATTATCAGTCAGAAGTTCAAATGTTTGGTACTCTGTCTTTGTCTAATGAGAAGGAAGAGATGAGATGAGATTAGATGCGACGAGATTGTCCCACTATGGAGAAAGTTGCTGTGTTACAGAAGCAAAGGAGTAAAAATGGAAACATCAGTATAAATCTAATAAAAAAGTAAACATGCAATATAAACACGGAAAAACAAAGAAAATAGGAAGAAAATATACAATATAAACTGAATATTTACAGTGTGAACAGAATTGCACATTGACATTTTTGTCATTTACTCCACCTCAGAGAGGAAATGTGCACGTTTCTTAATAAGTGCTCATTTAAGTAGTGACCTAACTTGGAATCAGTCATGGACATGCTTCTCTTCTTCTACGAAAAACAAACTAAAGTAATGAAGCACACGTGCAGGTTTCCAAAAGGAAGAACCAACGAGGTAACATATGAAACAATAAGCATTGAAGGCAGCGGCCTCACTCGGCAGTTCACTCTCTGATTTGCACTTTAGGAAAAGATTTGATCTGCTGATAATCTGATTCATGTTGAATGGCTGAAAAGAAGATGAAAGGCTGCTTTAGTTCTGACAATGTGATCCAGAGAGCAGATAGGAGCACTCAAGGTTATGGACTGATATGAAGATGCAAAGAGGCGTGAACCTTTAATCTTCATTAATACCGATGGCTCACTGGGATATTTAAAACACGTTCGGTGGGTTTAAACGGCAATTTCTTAAAGAGCATGAGTGCAGGAAGTGTGAGAGCTTCGCGAACAAAAACACCGTCGCTCTTGTGTGCAGGAATGTCTATTTTTTGCACAACTAATCACATTAATCTTGATCTAAATGCATCATCATCAGCTCGCAAACGGCGAGTCAGACACACTGTTGACGACAGGACCCATTTGAAGAATGATTAATTAATCCACTGCTTAATACCCGTGCACAGTGTTAAGTGTGCCTGGCCACAATACGTAAAGATCTCATTAGAGTTGAAGTCATTAGCTGGTCCAGGACTGTGGGGAGAATATGACCAAAAGAGAACGCTACTTTTTATCGTCAAGCACTTAAAAATCAATTAGGATGGAGGCTGTTGAGTGGTAGTGGTAGTGTGTGTGTGTGTGTGTGTGTGTGTGTGTGTGCGTGCGCTTGGCTAGAGGCATTTGAATATAATTAGGTTTATCAATCTCATTATATGATCCTAAATGCCACAAAGAAATGTGACATTTCAGGACTAAGAAAAATGGAAAACACTTAGTGTGTGTGTGTGTGTGTGTGTGTGAGTGTGAGTGTGTGTGAGTGTGTGTGTGTGTGTCCTTACAACGCAAACACACTGCATGTCATGCGCTGATCTAATCTTGTCCATAACTACATAATTGAAGAGAGCTGATTAAAGAGCAATCTCACGTGTGAGGCCCGTGGAGAGACGATATGAAAGATGTAACCCGAGTCAGCACACAGGACACAGGTGGTTCGAAACAGCAGTTCAAAATACAGTTAACCATGTCTGCCTGGCTCAGCTGCTGCTCGTGTTAATAACAGAACGAGTAGCATGAACCAATAATATCTCCAAAATCGAACACACATATACAAGGTATGTAATGATCTAAATTCACACCCTGTCAACTGGTTTGAAAATATGAAGAAAAAGAGGTTTGGCGACGTTAAAGGCTTGTGCTTAGAAAGCTCTCCCAACATTTTGATAGCTTGGCATTCATGACCTCTCACAGTCTGGATAGGTTTTCATCAGAGGGAGAAATAGGTTTCTCAAAACAGTCTGGAGAAGAACACACTCTTCTCTCTCTACAGACAAACTCTTTGAGATTTGACTGTGAGGATGGAAACAGCCCAGTGCCCTCCAGTGCTCGGTGTTTTTACACTACTTGAAAAAACCAAGGCGAGGCTAGATAGGTAACTAATTGAATCATATTATATGGATTTGCTGATGCAGCGACATTTTGCCGGAGGACAGCTTTGTTATAGATCAAATGTTGTTGTTGTGCTATAAATGTTATACTGCAGAATAACAAAATGCACTTTTGCGCAGATTATCTGCCTCCTCCAGCTCGCAGTTCATCAGATGATCACTGTGAATACTGTCGGTGTCTCAGGCTGAATGGGAACCCCATGAGAAACTGTAGCCCGAGAATAACCCACAGCTCAGAGAGACTGGAAGATGCTGCTCGGGTTACAGTTACCAGGAAATGTTATTTCACCCGACAAATCAATCGATCGACTTATTGTCTCTGCAGTAACTATGCATGAATCCTTGGACTCCTGTTTGAATCACGTCTTATCCTTATGCTTGAGTTCAAGCCTCCTGCCTGTCAGAGCACAGCCGGGAGGCTTGAACTCAATTCCTCTCCGGCAATCTCATCCACGATGGTCGATTCACACCGGAGAATATTGTTTTTAAAGGCAGGCCAGCCGCTGCACTTCAAGCTGCCAGCAGCAACAGAAACACATAAAATGCAATGAGCCTGAGAGACGACACGTGTATAATCTCCCTGAATACCTGCTCTTCATCCCATTACACAACTCAGAGCTGGAGACACTTACGTTTCTGTTACACCCAAAGGCACATTAATTCAAATATCACCAACTGTGAAGGTTTGCATGGTTGAACTTCCAGGTGGCTTCCGTTATGACGGACATCAACAGGGCTGTCTGTGTGTAGATCAATTCAGTGTGATGTGAAGGATCTTTAGTTAAGAGTTAAAAACCACCACCTGCTGAAAGGCAGTAATGATGGTCCAACAAAATAACTCCATGCCAGAAGCATATTGGTAGTGTTTTCCCTCACTCTTGAGATTTCATGGCCTCCCTTTTAGTTTTAAACGCCACAGCCGTTTTATCACACTGTTTCATCCAGAGACCTCAGATAATTTAAACTATGGAGCATCCAAAAGGAAACAAAACATTTTTCTCACCCGCTCGCTTCTCTCTATCTCATACCGCCGTTCCAGTCCTCCTGAGCCAGTCACACGGGCACTGTCGTCGTAAGAGTGACAGTTTTGTGAAGCGACAAAGACGGCACGGGGAAAACAAATTCAGAAATGCAAAAAGTAGATTAAAAAAGTAAGACAGTGACTGTGGTTTAACTGAATGGTCAAAGTTTGGACAAGTGCTGGTGCTGGATGGTACTGTTGCACAACGGCATCATGAATAGATTCAGACATGTAGTTTTAAATTAGAGACAGATATATTTTCTAATTCCACAGTGGCATAATTAGCATAATATTTAAACAGTAAAAACACATTCCCCGAAGATAAATTGACTATCTGATATCAGAGTACGTACATTATATTACTCTGCTGCATTGTAGTGGGTTGACATAATGCTTTGGCTGTGATCCTGTTGGCTTCAGAAAACAAAAAGGTTTGTAGTTACCAGGGTTTCCATTACAGCCATGTTAATAAAGGGCATCACGGTGACAAATTGCAGTGTGCTGCACTTCATTACTGCACCAGCTCACTAATTTGTGTTTGATAAATGTTTGACATTAACTAAAAATGAATGAACAAATTCTTGAAACAGTCACAAGTGTGATGAATGATAAGTATCCGTGAGAGGGATAATGGATAAACTATTGAAATCGTTTTCTTATCTGATGTGAAAAGTAACGCATAAATGATTGAAATAGTTAAAAGTTTTACAGTTTTAAAAAATTACATTGAGATAATAAACATTTGTAGTGAGTCTTAAATAAATAAATTAGATCAAAGTATTGACTTGACCTTTGCAGGATAATTGAATGAGAAGATTTGTAGCATCCACTGCTCACTTTGTTATTAATTAGAAGAATAGTTGAATGAAATTCAATTTTAAAATCTGTTCAAATGATCATTTACATTCAGAGCATCGTGGTGTCGATGAAGAGATCGTCTGACGGGGCTGTGATACGTCTGACAAAAAAATGTGGGGAACCTGAGGTAACAGGGTCAGCGATGCTTTGCTGTCACGACAACTGTTGCGACAAATGAAGCAATCATGTTTGGAAATAAAAGATTTGTAAATCCCAGATGATCTCTAAGCTGTGCGTAAAGGTTACGGTCCCGAATGAACATCCATAAAGCCATCGCAGCAGTCGGAGAGTGAGAGGATGGTCAGCGAACACAGGTTGATAATCCTCCAATGTCACGACCAAGTTGGCGTACCTACAGGCAGCCTTCTTCTTCCCCCCAGCCCTCCTCCACCACTTTATCCCTTCTTCCTTTCCCTCCTGCCGCCTCGCTCCGCGTTGCCCTTTCTGTAAGAGCAGCAATGCTGACAGCGGCTGCGTCCCATTACTGCACTCGTGAATGCTCCGGAGTTGAAAACAGTCAGGGCCGGACTCTGTCAGTAGTGAACTGAAGCATTGTCACTATTGTGAGGGTCTGACAGTTTTATGTGTGACAGAGAGCAACAAAATGAGGAGGGAAGTGTGTGGGCGTACTATTCAACAAGGCCCTGTGAGGGACACAGAGACCTGTCAGCGCACATGTCATCACTGACACATGAATCTGTCAGAGGAGGAGGGGGCTAAGTGGCACCCCGAGTACCATTAAGTGCTGTTGCATAATTGGGGACACTTGAATGCTGGTAGCTTCTGTGGCTCTGCAGGCAGGTTGGAATCCATGGGACGGCAGTGACACATGATGTAAGTCGTGAAATATATAAAGCCATGCTATATATAAATTTAACGGGACAAACGTGGTAAATGGACGGCAATTATTTAAACCTTTTCCCTCTTAATGGTCAAAGCATGTTACGATCACCCATTCTCTCACCCAGCGTGGTGGCCGCGCTGGGCATCGGGAACAATGTGTGCTTTATTATCTTGCACAAGCACAATTCAACACAATGGGGACCGAATAACCCCAGACAATTGCAGGGCAACCTGCGTCATGTCCAGAAGTGGTATAGATCCAGTCTCAAATGAGGTTCGTACGCCAACTTACTGGAATTGTTTGTGTGGTCTAACTGGACGGTCAACAAGCTAATGCCCAAGTCACAGCACTCAACAACCCCATTACTGACATGTTTTACCTGAAGCTCGGAGATTCAGGTGTTGACAAAAAAGTCCAGCGCAATGGACCTTTGTTTAATGTCATTCCCCATCTCGTTCTTCAACTCTCTGATAAAGACACAACATGCCCCCAAAACACTTTGAGAAAAAGAAGATGCAAATGCACTATTTTTTAATTGCAATCTGAAAAGAAGACATGATGTTTTTTTTTAAATGTATACAACCCCCTGTCTATAGAGGAACAGATAAAATCAAGATTGTATCCAGGCTTAGGAAAAAAAACTGCACATAGAACTGAACAGAGGCACAATGAAGGCAGGATGAGAGCAAGGAGAAGGCTGAGCAAAGACAGGCAGCGGCTCAGATGTGTCACACTGACGGCAGGCACCAAACCTCTCACACTGAGACGACTGCAGGGATCGATCAGAGGCTGCCTCCCACTCTCTACCCCACGTTTAGATCATTAAAACCTAATTGAGAACTGGTAACCAAAGGCGCGCACACACACACACACACACACACACACACACACACACACACACACACACACACACACACACACACACACACACACACACACACACACACACACACACACACACACACACACACACACACACACACACACACACACACACACACACACACACACACACACACACACACACACACACACACACACACACACACACACACACACACACACACACACACACACACACACACACACACACACACACAGGCTGTGCTTGAATGGATACAAAAGCACATCTCTAGGATGACAATAGAAAAGCACAGCCAGCATGAGATCATAAGACCCGCTTTCAGTTACAATGCAAATCGATCAGCCCGGACTTGATCACAGGTGAACCTTGTGCTCACCGTGGGGTCATCGGTTCAGGTGAGAGCTGACCACAGTGAACTGGAAGCAGTGGAAGAGGAGAGCACAGACAGTGGCAGCAAGAAAGGGGAAAAAAAAAACAAGTTCATAATCACTCTTTGTGATGATGGATCACAGATAGGGGTGTGAAAGTCTCCATCAGTGTGTGTGTGTGTGTGTGTGTGTGTGTGTGTGTGTGTGTGTGTGTGTGTGTGTGTGTGTGTGTGTGTGTGTGTGTGTGTGTGTGTGTGTGTGTGTGTGTGTGTGTGTGCGTGCGTGTGTGAAGTTGGCTCACCCAGGACAAGAACTCGCACAGCGTTCCTTCCACATCTGCAAACCAGGAGGTGCTCTGATCGCTGCTGGCCGTCTGCTCTGCCTGGATCCTCGCAGGAATATGTTTGCTCCTCCAGCCTCTCCAGACTCTGAGCTTCCTCCTCCTCCTCCTCCTCCTCCTCCAGCAGCGAAGGCAGCAGCAACAGCAACTGGACCGGATTGCATTCACTCACCTTCCCTCCCCTCTCTCACTCCTTTTCCTCCCAGCACTGCTGCTGAATTATCTGCCGCCACACAGACGAAGTCCCCGGCTCTCCTCCTTTGTGCTATGGAAGCAGTATTAGCTCCTCTGCCACCGGGCTCACAGCTCTGAGAGGCGCTGTGTGCCACTGGCATCGGCAGGCATTGCGGACTGATGGTGTTCTCCTCAATGCATGTGTGTCTGAGTGTCCTGGCATTTGTGTGTATGGGATGTGGAGTGTGTAGTGTGTAGTGTGTAGTGTGTAGTGTGTGTGTGTGTGTGTGTGTGTGTGTGTTTCAAAGAGGACCCGGCTGCTGTTCATTGGGGCTCATCTACGCTGTTCGCTGTTCTCTCTCTCTCCCTCTCTCTCTCTGAGCTGCATTTACGTCCTGTGGGAGAAAATGAAAGATGAGCTCCCTGCTTAAAAATCCAGCTCGCTTTAGCTGTCAGGTGGTGGATACTCAAAATACCCTGCTGGGACAGCAGGGACTTTTTGTGAAATATATATATATATATATATATATATATATATATATATATATATATACACAAATACATTTAGAAACAATTAAATATTACATTAACTGATTTATCATTACAAAATTGTTTTATCCGATTGAATTCTGATCTTTGTTTCTGTTTTTCTTTTTTTTTATATCAAGGTTTATCCTAAAGTGTCCTCTTTGAAAAGTCTTTTTCATTTCATAATGGTAGACAATTTCTTTGATTTCATATTTTTGATACTTAATTTCCAGTTATTGACACCAATCCCTGCCCCTTGTTGGGAACAAACACTTGTTTAAACAATAATATAGCATTAGTATAAAACAGATGGATTTTCACCCACTCTTGGTGAATGTGACACTGATACCCACTTTCTTTTAGCTCAGTTTTGGTCCCCACCATCTCCTGAGGGAGATATTTGGATCTTTAGCGGCTGACTGCTCCACTATGTTCGCCAAGTGTCACCAACTATAGTTGTGTCCCAATAGAGGGATCGCATCAGTTTAGAGGACGTGATCTATTTAGAACCAAAATGAGATGGTCAACTGTAGCTCACCCAATCCGGTGGATCCTTTGTTGCTCGGGAATGGAAGGATACATTTGTCCGCCGGGTTTCGAGGAGCCTTCGAATAGGACATCCTCGTCGTGCTGTCCTGATTCAATCGGTCTTCAAATGCAGCCTCCGAAGGATGTGGCCCCTGAATTGGGACACAGTGCATGTCAGTCTGGTTTGCATGGTGCTGGGTGGGTAACATGATGTAGATTGTGACCTTTCATTAAATAGTCAAATTTCCCAGTGTTAAAATAAGCATATCATAGATACGTGTGGCTGTATTTATTTATTTATTCCATTTTGACGTATTAGGAAAATTATTTCTTTTATGACATCTTACTTCCAAATTACTGCAGTGTTGATACACCTACCATTTAATTGTAGGTTGAACGACAGTAACTCCAACATAATATGCATTATGAGGAATTAGCTGTTCATTTCAATAAAACAGAATAAGGGTCTGCATCACGTTAGGGTCTCTTTTGAAAGAAATGACCCTGGGATGGTTTACACGCATAAGACATTTGTTTTTGAAGTCCACAGATATAAGTAATGTAATGTACTGTTACCTTGAACCCACTGTCTTCTGAAACATGCCTCGTGCATTTGAGTTTCCAGCACTTTAAGTTAGCTGACTTTGGACAATCACAGCAACATTAGAGTCTAGTGTCTTGTTCAAGGATATACAGGAGCCAGGGACCAGGCCGCCAACTCTACAAGTAATAGCCGAGCCCCTCTACCAACTCAGCTGCAGTAATCTGTCTCTGTTACACTGAGACTGGATAGAGAGATGGTGTGCCAAGTGGTTGAAACTATAATAAAGCATTAAGGGAAGCATTGTATTTCATTTCATGGTATGTGTGTGTGTGTGCGTGCGTGCGTGCGTGCGTGCGTGAAGGAAGCTACTGCTCTTTAAATCTCATCAGGACTGATGCCAAAAGCTGTTTACCCTTGATGTTTTATATCTCTAAAATAAAAAGACAAATGATGAAACCGCACCATACTCTAGTTGCACCAGAAAATATTATGTAACATTGTGTATATAGGTCAGTCATCTACAGTAACAACCCCCCCAAAAAAGAGGATTTTATCTTTGAAATGCCATCACAGGATGAAACATGTAAACATGACAAGATATTTAAATGATAACCGATGCCTGGGAAAACCTCGGTATCCCCCAGGAGGAGCTGGAGAACGTCTCTGTAGATTTGATGTTTTTAACCAGCTAGTTATTCTAATTTCTTTAAAAGGATATTTCATGTTGTGACCTACTTGACATTAATGAAAAAGATATGTTCACAAGTCACAACATGATGAACAAATGTTCACACAAGGGGAAAAAAGTGAATTATCCTTCACGTCAGATACATTACAGCAAACAAGAAGGGTAAAGCTGCAGATAAGATCGAGTAGGTCTGAACTCAAGAGGTGAAAAGATATTCTTTTGAGAGGTCTGGGCACTTTCCTTCTCCATTCATTCCTAACTAAAGTGCTTGGAGTCCAGTTTTACTCTTTCATGGGCTCAGATGCTGACCGGGGGGGGGGGGGGGGGGGGGGGGGCTGCACTCTTCCTTCAGGCATTGTCACACATCTTTTACATTTCACTGCCGTTTTTTAACAGAGCACAAATCTGAGCCCGAGGCAGTGCAGTAGTGTCATATCCAGGTGAAAATGGAGGCCGTGCCATGTTTCATCCTATCTGCAGTCTGCGCTGCCGTCCTCAAAAGACAAGGTTTCCCTGTGCAGGGTTTCATCGGCGCTGCAGTCTCTGTGTATGTGTGGTCTCTGAACGCCACAGTGTCACTCTCCATACTGCAGAGTGAAAAATTGAAACGGAGGAAAATACAAATGTGAATCGGTATTCACAATCCGAACGCTGCCCCTGGTTATGGCGTTGTTAAGTCCAAGCTGCAGTAGAGCAGTAGCCCGGATTACAGTGACCTTCATGAATGTCATTTTTCCCTTCGACCATTTCCTTAGGAGGCTCGTGGTGAAAGCTTTGATGAGGGGTGGAGGATACTGTTTCACTTGGCTGAGTGCTCTGCAGCGGCTTCATAATAATACCATATAGTTGCATAGCAATAATCACCATGCCTCTCTCCGTGCTTCATACCTGAGGGCAGCAGTGAAATCAACTCCCGCTGGGTTCCAGGAGCTTTTCTGGCTGAACACTTTTTTAAGGGCTTCTATAGAAGTATTGAGGGGGGCGGATGATGATAAATATGTCATACATAATACATGAATGGCAATGTACCTGCCTACTGTGCAAGTAGAAAGGGTGATACATTAATTCTAGGACCCTATACTCATTTGACAATTTGAAAGTACTGCTTATGTACGGTGACATTTGCAGTGTAGGTGTGAGGAGCTGTATAAACTGTACAAACATTTTTCAGTGTCTGAGGTGTTCTCACTTTCACAATACGTCTTTGTGGTGGCCAAGAGCTTTGTTGTAGTACAACACTGAAAAACCTTGTATCCACTTTGACTTCACTTACTTTCACTGAAATGTATGTACGTACAGTCTTGATCATATTCATCTGAAAGTATTTGAGAACTAGTTTTCCACCTGTACAACGGTTTAAACATACATGTAAACTATACGGTAAAGTAAGAAACTGACAATAGCCCTTTAAAAGTAGGTTTTATAATGCAAAATATAATGCAACTTCCAGATGTAGAAAGTTGCCATGTAACTGTTTGTCTTAATGGGTCGTTCATCGAAATGCCACAGCAGAGTGGTCACAAGCATTAATACTTGACTTCACAAATTACAATAATGCTCTATCAATTTAAAAAAAAAAAGCTATTACGAGCTCCACAGAGCTGTTTCTTTTTAATACAGCATTATTGTTCTAAGCTTTCGAAAAAAGTACAACCACAGCTCACATTGACTAAATCCATTAGCAAGTTGTACATTTCTGAGACTTGCCCACACACATACAGCCAAACAACAAGCTAATGGCCTTGAGCATATTAAAGCAGTTTAAGTTGATCAATGAAAACAAAACACAAAATACAAAGGTGCTGAATTAAGTGAATGGAGGACAAAGAGAAGCACAGCAGAGCGATGTGGCACACACCTACTTTGCACTTCACGAATAATAATTCTGCCAGAATTCAGCGGCCGCGTGGGCGAGAGGGAAAGTTTGAGAATTTGGAAAAGAAGAAAAATGTTGCATAGTATTTGTGGCCCTGTGGATTCACTGAATCTGAGAAATAGAAATCACAGGAAAGTGCTTGTAGTGAGGTTCCCAACTTTTTTGGTTGTGGCCTTTAAAAATGAATGAATGTTAACCAGAAAATCTATGAGAGGCGAGATGTTCAGAAACGGATCCATTCCTGAACTTGGAACATGTTTATAACCATGCCAGTGATGTTGTACAGCAATGCTGCGATCCCCAAGGTGGTGGACCAACAGACCGACACTGCCATCACTACAGACAAACAGCATGAGTAGCTAAAAACAGACAGATAAAAATATAGACATCATTTCAATCGTTAGTTATCATCCCCCTCAAATTGATTTCACAACTCTTGTAGTCTCACTCACTGAGAACAATCACTGTATAATATTATGGTACATGAGGCATTCTTGGGCATTCAAGCGTGTCATACCTGCTTTGCGTGCACACCAGTGTTTGTTCAGGAGTGTGTCCTGCAGCCTCACAGTGACTTTCGTGCTGCGCTCATCTGGCCTTTGGCCGCAGCTGGACCGAGCAGGCAAGTCCCACTGAAGCTGTGAACCACCTTACTAACAGAAGGTCTGTGTGTGTGTGTGCGTGCGTGCGTGCGTGCGTGCGTACGAGCGAGCGAGCGAGTCACGGCACAATCTTAGATTCTCACTGCAGCTGTGAAAAAGGCTGCATGAGTAATCGTCGCTGCTCAGCTCGCCTCCCTGCCTCAGTCTCCCTGCGGGTGAGGCGAGCACAGAGGTGGCACATGTACTTCACTAACAGCGCAGACATATTCAGGCAGCAACTACATTCATCACACCACACAAACACAGAGAGGCTCACAAGGCGTCTGTGTCTGATGGTGTTGTGAAAGTTGAAAGGACAGATATTATACAAGTCAAAATCAGATTAGATGTGTGAAAGAGATTTTATGTACAAGCAAGAAACTTGATGCACTCAAATATGGCGGCTATAGACAAGCGATTCACTGTGGGCTAATTGTAAATTGCACTGTCCTCACCCAGCAGTGTCTCATTCATTACATGGCTCTCTGTTGGTGATGAGCGTGAACAGGCTTATTAATCCTTTCTCTAATGTGATGACTTGAAGTAAAGCGTTCCATGCTGTAGCCAGGCAGAGTTAATGCTGCTGCATGATATATTATTGTGTGTGTGCGTGTTTGTGTATGTGTGCGTGTGTGTGTGTGTGTAGGCCAAATAGACCTTCACCAGCAGGCTTGGACAAAGGTTGGTGACTCAACAGTGCTCAGAAGAAGCAAAAGAAAAAAGTGATATAGAGGCATAGGAGTGGATTAGTGGTGACTCTGAGGAGAGGAGAGGACATATGAAGGGGTGGAGGTCTACAGGGAGCTCAAAGACCCAAAGGGAGAGGGGAAATTTGTGAGCTGAGAGCAGGAGGCGGAGGAGGCAAAGAGGGGATGCCGGCTTCCCCCTGAAGACTGCTCAATGGGGAGTGAAGGGAGGATGAAGAAGTAAATAAAGAAGGGAGAGACCAAAAGGGGGGACTTAGCAGCACCCAAGGGGACATTGAGGGAAGCAGCAAGAAGGAAGAGAGGAGACAGCTTGGGAAGAACTCTGGGGACTAATCTCTCTCTCTCTCTCTCTCTCCTCCCATCACTGGGCAGCTGCTCGAAGGCGTGAACTGGTTATGGGTAAGGTAAGGGTTCAGCAGAATGAATAGAAGTCAGTAAAATGCAGGAATGTTTGTGCAAATATTTCTATTTTTTCAGTTTTCCATCAGGGAGCCAAGGACTGCAGTGGCCACAGGCCTTGAGCTTCTGACGCCTGGCATTATGCCGGGCTGCCTTGCAAATGAAGTAGTAAGGTACACAGCTTAACTGTTTCCGATGGGAATATCCAAATGATTAAACAGACTGGGTCGAAAAAAAATCTTCCTTTTTCTTCTGTGGTGTGAGGTGTGAACACGATCTTTTTTTAACCTCTGGAAGTTTAAAGCAGAGCTCTAACGAGTGGATCTTTAAGGCGCTGGTGCACACCGACAGTTGGTGGTCACAATTTACAAGATGAAGAGGGAGATGGATTCTAAATGTCAACAAACAAAGTCTGTCCTTCTCTCTAATTTTTGTTTATACCATAACTCAACAGACCATGTTGCTCCATAACTGAAATACATTTTTGATCCTAATCTCCTGAATATCTCACAGTACAAAGTAAACTGTTCTCATTGTTTATAAAAAGAAACTAATTAAACCTAATTTTAAAACTATATGGATCATAGGCCATATAGACTTGTGCACTATAGGGAGTTGTGTGGATATAGTTTGAGAGCAAAGACAATGAGAAAGAAAAATGTTTGAGACCCTTCTGTTTTTGAATTGTGTGAGCGAAAAGTTCCTGAACTCATTCAGCTATAGATAACAATCCATGCAGTATTTTCTGTCCATCACATCACAGCTACAGTCAAGCCTTTATATCAACCCTTCCAAGGAGGAAATCTGACATGCCCAGTCTTTGCCAAAATGCACACACAAATGAGCAAAAATTGACTGCAAACAGCGTTTCTGGGTCAATGTCAGTCCTGATACAGCGAGAGGTTAGTGCTGCACTTAAGAGACGCTCCCTAGGCTTTGGTGTTGAGGGTCAATGCCTCCCAAAAGCCAGTGTGGGACATCTCTCTGCATACATCACTGCGTCACATGAATAATCCCAGCAGCCAATGTCAGGGACACACGGGGCATATAGACACCCACAGCAACTGCTGGGAGAGGAACCAAGAGACACACGAGGACACATTTGTGACAGATCTCTGGTTAAACACAGACACACAATTATAGTATTTCATGTTTCAGTGAGTCTGTCTGAAGCAGAGTCATGCAGGCAGCTTCAATAAAATGTTAAATAATTGATTGTTGCCTGGCAATAAGAGGTAGCAGGTGTGTGTGTGAGTGTGTTTCACTAATACTACAGTATATGACATTAATTAAGTCAAGGCTTCGGGACTAAACCAACCCCCCTGGATGTGAGTAAATTCCCTTGGTGGTTAGCTAATTAAATCACAGCAATTATTTATGACACTATCATGAAGTTAAATTAATGTTTAATTTTGTATGTAGAGAGGGGTTTGTGTATGTAAGAGAGTGTGTTGGAGAAACAGAGGGAGCTAACCAATGAAGGGCTTTACTGATTGCGACATAAATGAAATACAATGCAACACAAAATGTGGCCATAGCGCAAGGATGATACAGAACAGCCAAGATCATATGGATCAAATAAAAGCTTATAGCCCCGAACAAGCTGAGGCAGCAGATAAAGGTGCAAGTGAAAATCAGTCATGGATTTGTGCCTCAATAAAGCTGAGGCTGGCAGAAATGAAGTGAGTGAGGCAAGCCGCTGCATCGGAGGAGGAGGGAGCAACATATAGTAAGCTGCAGGAATGATAAGACTGGACGCAACAGAGAAAAAATGACCTGAGAAAAGAGCATTTTGAAAAAAATACTTAAAGGGGCCGTGAGCAATTTTAAATAATACACGTTTTGTAAAAATCTGCAAATATTTCCACTAGCTGTCGTTTCAGAATTTGTTTTTTTGGCTCAGTCCTTGCTCTGTAAATTGAAAACAAAATAAATGGCGGACCGCACCTCACAACACTGTGTGCAGTTTGTAAACATCACTCCCCTACACCTTGAGAAACGTGCTGGCGAATAGCACTACGCCTAGTGGTCAGCACGTCAGTCTCCCATAATCATCAACAACCACAACAAAGAGAGACAGGCTTTCTCCAAATTCGCTTACTGCCCCTTTAATCATACAATGTCACTTCCATGTCAAGAACTATTTGTCCACCGCTGTAATGGACTGGCAGCTCCAGGTGTGTGTGTCATCATCATCAGGACACACACACACACACACACACACACACACACACACACACACACACACACACACACACACACACACACACACACACACACACACACACACACACACACACACACACACACACACACACACACACACACACACACACACACACACACACACACACACACACACACACACACAGCCACTGTGGCATCTATGTGTATTAAAAATGGCTCAGATTATTGCACAGCTATGAGCGTCGCTGAGCAAATGAGTTTCCAGATTACACTGACTCGTGTAGACAACAATACACAGCTGGATATTTGCAAGCAACATGAAGTCTTGGATGATGGGAAATGAGAAGGTGGAGCACTCAGGATTCACAAAGATTACTTGGATCCGCCAAGCACAGCTATGAGAGGATGGAGCTCACACATGGAAATGAGAACAGAATGCTTAAAAGAGGTTTACACCAATCTAAAGCCCAGCAAGAAAAGATACAAGTCAAAAGGGATTGAAGGCTATGGCGCATATTGCGGTGTTTCAGAAATACAAGGACACCAAGACCGTTTCTAAAGAAAATTAATCCTAATGTTAACTTGAAATTTCCAAGGTCTACACATCATTTCTTCAGTCAGAAACCCGGCAATTGTATCCAAGATAAAAAGAATTGGTAGCACACAGAAGATAAGTGGTAGTTTAGCGATCCTCTCAGAGCTGAAGGGTTTTGATTTAAATACTTACAGTAAGGATACTATAAGGTCCGCATGTTCTGTTTTATTCAGGAATACTCAATCTGCAGGGGATTAAGATGCTTTGACTGCCATTTCAAACAAGTCCTTCAATCAACTCAAAAACAATAATAAAAATAAACATATTGTTAAGGTTATTGAAAAACTGTTGTGCCCAAAAACAACACTTCCTCCTATCACTGGGATTCAAGGTCTTGCTGAAGGCCACCTTCACAAGGACATATACATGCTGAGCACATGTGAAGAAGAACCGTTGTGTTGTTCATTTGGGTCTGAGCATGAGTTCCCACGTTCATCTCCATTTTCTGGCCCGTGTGCTGCTGGGGCAGCTAATGAGCAATATGAAGTCGAGCCAAGAGCTCAATCTGCTGCCCACAACATCACGGCAGAGCAGGTCTGGGCACAAAGCCAGGACTCAGACAAAGTGCCTGGCTGTCACGGCCCCCCCTGTGCAGGTGGGCTCCCTGTTATCTCTTTAAGACCCAGTATGTTAATAGACATGGTAACATTAGGGGCATGGTCTGAAGCACATTTAGGGCGCATTCAGATCAAAGCGGGCTATTTTAACTCTGCCATCATTACGGCGCAATCTCTGGCTTCAAATGATCACCAGCACAAGGTGGCGGCCCCCATATCTGTGATATTTTGACTTACTTTTTGTACGGCGTGAGGAAGAAGAGATGCTTCGTCCAGCTTTATCTACAGTCTATGCTGCAGACAAGGTTTTTGCTGTTCCAAAGCTCCATCACTGTCTGCTGCCTTTAGATAGAAATTTGACAAAAATGTGAGACAATCAGGCGCAACATGCCAATGGCTGCAAATGCATTTTCAATTTAAACAACATAGGCTGCTTCGGTCTGAAACAAGCAAATAGACTTATGTGTGCTACATGTAAGACAGGGCACAAAGGTGTACTAAAAAAACCCAATGAATAGACGTATACAAAATGAATCACTGTCAATCATCATGCAAGCAGACACGTGGCCATGCAGTCATCTGTCTGAACTTTATGATTTTCTTCTTATTTTGCTGTGTTTGGGTCGTTTCTGGGATGCAATCTTTGGGCTGTGGATGTTGCATTCACACAAAACCCAGCAATGCGCTATTTTCCTGCAGTGTTGTGCAGAGGTGTGAGCATGTGTTTATTTGAGCTTTAGAAAGTAACTGCTGTGAAACAATCAAACAATAATGTCATGCTCCTCTGATTCACCTCTTCTTGGTAACGCCGCTGCCTCTTGTTCATTTTTCTTGAGGCACGCACGACCACTGCTGATCTCTCTCACTCGTCAAGCCGGGGAGGAGGGCCAGACTTTGAATGGTCTTAAGAAAAAAAGTAAAGTGACAAATCAGAAACAGTAAAGTGAATCCTGCATCGTATAAACGTTGTGTACGTTGTAGTGCACTAATCACACAGTAAGGAAGTACTGATTACCTTGTTTGGATTTAGATGTTTGGTGCCCTTCAAGTGTGTGTGTGCATGTGTGAGTCCTCACACAGAGTAATCTGTTGTAGTCTATAGATTGAATGTATTATCCACTCTCACTGTCTTACAACATCGGCCTTTGCACAGTTAAATTGTGTGCAACCATACCAGTAAAACTAACTGAATGCAATTTGAAAAGTTGAACTGAGAGAATAAATGCATGGATTTTAGCCAAATATCATGAGATTCGCCTAGAGGCAATCCTCGAATAAATCTATATTGCTTTACCCACAGTGTATAAACAAGAACTTTTTCAAAGAGACAGCCCATATTTGCTCAGCAGGCAGGAGCTTTCGCTCCCATCTCGTCAGACGGTAATGACAGAAGTGTCTGTAGCTGTCACCCGGAGAGACGCGCCGGCCTTGATTAATCCACCACTTCTCTCCTCTGTTCTCCTAATCCAATCTCAAGTCCACTCTGTCTTTTTTTCCCCCTCTTCAATCCTAACAAATGGACTGTCCAATCCACAGAGACTGAGAGAGAGGCTGGAGAACTCACAGAAAAGAAGAAACAAAACAATGTCAGGGTCAGCTGTTGATGAACCCCTGAGGGCAGCTGGCAAGATAGGACCGCAGAGCGATGGAGGGAAAGAGAGATATCAGGAGGAAGAGACAGGCACGAGGAAGAAGAAGAAAACAACTCACTTCACTGTGTAAAGCTGGTGAGTGTGGCAGATGTGATCACAGTTTCCATTTGAAGCTGTCAGGAGTAAATAAGGAGTATGTGGCTGCAAGGCAGAGGGCAGGATTACTGAGCCTTCGCTCCACTGCAGCTAATTTCCACCTTTACAACAGAAAAAGCCAGAGTTGAAATGCTTGAAACTCCTTAATGCCGACAGGAGGAAGGATGAGCCGCCAAAAATATATACGTTCGGTTCATAAAACTCCCAATGCATCATGATTAAAAATGAGCTAAACTTGGATCGTCATGAGGAGGAACCTGCATCTTTTCCACCTTGTACATCTGCATTTCCTCTTTCAGAGAATCTGCCACAGATGTGATGTGATTTCATCCTCCGCAACTTCTCAGCCGAGACGAAAATAACTTGAGCTTGGATGAAAAATACGCTGCCTGTGGAATGTGTCAGCAGGGATTATGGGAGCTTGGTCATAGTGATATTGAGCAGTAATTTAGCAAAGGGGGAGGGAAACTGCGGAATGTTGGGGAGAAAAAGCTGTATATTTTTGTCACATGCTTTGGTCATTCCCTCAGCATTTTTGGGCTTCTCATCTTTGAATGAGTGCCGTCGAGCGTGACATGTGAATGGACATACAATATTGAACGTAGAGCTTGCATGCAGCTGGAGGCACCGATTGTGTTTCCTTAGCTTAGCTGAGGGTTATGGCGAAAAATCTAAAAAATAAATATTGAAATAGTGACCCCCAAACTAAAGTAGGCTTCTGACTTTATGTCCTTTTCATTTCCTGTTTGCAAACAAACAATATTTAAATATAGATGCACTCAAAGAATAATGAACAGGCAGTAAAAAACATATTCTACATTTTGCAAAAATATCACATACAGAAAAAAAACGCTTCATGCAGAGTTCTGATGCCTTTACTGAATGATATATGATTGCGCGCGTGCGTCTTGTGTCTTGCCTATATTTACTGTGGCATCAGATCAGTGAGTTCACACAATAGCCTCCCACACCGTATGCAGATCGAGGCAGAGCGGAGGGTAGTGGGTGGATTTGAAAGCTCTGGGGTTGTGTTTCTCTTTATGTGGTTTCTCGTCCGTTTTAACAGCTCAGACAAGAGGAATCCAAATGACTGCAGATGATACAAGCGAATGAACCATGAGTAGATACTCTACTTGATAAAAACCAATTAGATGGACAAAAAAGGACACATTTTCCATGCGCAGGCTTTTGCCAAAGTGGAACATTTTATCAGTAAGTGTACATTTCAGAAATTGGATTTTTTAAATTCACTTTGAGGGAGCAGAGAGACCATATTCTTCCACTGGCCTCTGGTATTTTACTCCTAACTTACACAATGTACATCTGCAGCCCATACATGTATATGACATTTATATATATGTATTATGTAATGTAGATGAACATGGCTGTATATATACGTAGCCTACAGCATGTCCTGTACAGCAGGAGAAATATTCATTAACACACATTGGAGTCCAAGAGCTTCTCATTTGCATAAGAAATGCAACACGTGCTGACACACATGGCGAATCTGTCACTAGCTGCTTTTTTGTTGTTGCTTTTCTTTCTTGCTGACCACTGCACCATTTTGCTTAAAGCTTGTTATTGCCCGGGCCAGAGGAGCCGATTAGGATGGCTGGCCAGTTGAGTTAAGCTGAGTGCGATAATGCGGTACACATACGGTTCACATAAACATCCCTACAAATATCAGGAAGCGAGAGGGAAAGATACAGAGTGCACAGGGAAGAGGATGGGGGGGGGGGGGGGGGATTAATTCCAGCTACTATCAAAGCCGCTGAAAAGACAACTGTTATCCCCTGGATACATTTCACAGAGATGGGAGAAAAGACAAAAAAAGGTGTTCCCATTGTGCTCAGACTCAGTCAGTCACTCACACCATTGTTCTCATCTGCTACTTATTTTTAGACCTCAAATGACCTCTGCTTTGTTGCCTTCAGGTATCGGAGGAGCGCTCCATGCCCGACAGTTCATCAGTCCTGCTCCCGGGCCTCTGGCTGCCCTGTTCGTGCCGTTCACGTTATGTAAGGAGGCTGGAGCAAAGCGGCACATCCACAGTTGCCAGGTTCTGTTCCTGTGACCAATGCTACAAAGCCACTCTGACGCAACTCTCCATCACAGCTCGCACTCTCTCCAAGGGACAGTTTTCAAAGGCACACACTCTCCCCTAACAAGTCTCTATTCACCCTGGATGCTTTAGTCTAATGTCAAAATGGTCAAACTCAAATAATAAACACTGAGGCAAAAAACCTTTTGAAAGGTCATTGTGGCCAATAACTAGTAGCTAGACAGCCAAGGTGAGGAGAAATCAAAAACCTATGAAATGCTAGCGTCTCCAGACAGTAGAGTCTCTGAAGAAATATGTCACAAAACCAGCTCAATCTGCGGCGTGGAAATGTTATTTTCTGTAGCCTGAGGACTTTTGCCTTGTCTCGACCTTGAGGCACTGTTGAGGCTATGAGGTGCTACCTCCTGTTTTAATTTCCTGCTCACTCACCAATCACAGATGTCATCTACACCAGCAGGGGCCCGAGGAGGTCTGAGGAAAATATTAATACACCCCCAAAAAAAAATCAATAAAACATACACAAGTAGTAGAAATTATAAGAAAAATCACCATTTGTAGAGGTAAATTCAGAGCTTCGTAGCTTTAGTTAGTGTGTGTGTGTGTGTGTGTGTGTGTGTATGTGTGTGTGTGTGTGTGTGTGTGTGTGTGAGGTCTCCCTGGGACTAAGAGGCAGCTTAACATTCACTCTGCATATTGGCTCCTCTGTCACTCAGCTGTGTCTTGCTCATTCTCAAAAAGTGCAGGACTACACGGAGCTGCAGGGGGAAAATATAATGACAAACAAAACGACAGGAAAACCACAGGGAACCACATCCCAAAACAACCCCGACATCTAGGAGACACACAGCAGCAAATGTGTAATTTCTGCAGGATACATCTCACCACAAAAATAAGTAAGTGCTGTCTTCATAAAACAGCAGATCTGAAGCTCCAGCAAAATCCTCTGCGGTGGATGTCCAGCCTCCTCCAGCAGCGAGTTGGCGCCTAGTAGTTTCTTCGCTGCCATAGTTTTCAGTGGAAACAGAAAAGAGGCGGATTTGGGAGAATCTCAGGTTGTTGACGGCCTGAAAACCCTTGGGTGTGATGAGGAGTAAAATGTGTAAGTAAGAGTGACTTTTTGAAAATGACTCGGCAAGAACAGGCGAGTCTCCACACTACACTATCAGTCATAAAGAAAGGATGTCTCTGTTGACATGGTAGCAGAGATCAGAGGCAGAGACGTGGGTACATGTTCTTTTTCACACCTGAAATTGAGGCATGTTCTCCCAGCTGGTAAACACAGTGCAGCATTTAGCAGCTTAAGAGCCAGATGTTTCCCTGAGGAGCTGGCAGAGAGCGAGAGCTCGGTTAGAAGAGCCGATGAGAAACACGGCTCAGAATCCTCGACAATGTTGTCTCCGTAACTGCTGCCTGTGTAAATAAGCAGCTGTTTGCCTTATCAACTGAAAGCTGATGATATGTTGTTATTGTGTTTACAGCTGGTTTCTAATGAGGTTAGGTTTCCTTTCATAGTCTATGGCCGTTAGTCTCCTGAGACCAGCATTCTCATGCTAAGAGATCATGTGACCATGTGACAAAAACCATGGACGATGTCAGGTTGCATTTCAGATTCCAAAAGTATTTAGACAGAAGGCCGACCCATGTGTAAGATGAGCAAAGTGGAAGTTAAATCGGTGGAAATACCACAAAGCTCCCAATACAGAACAACCCAACTACAAAAGGCAGTCGTGAAGATACCATCCAATTTTTTGCGAGCCCCAAAAAATTAATTAGTCTGGTGCAACTTTCACACGCAATGAAATATGCTCCTACAGCTTTGTTAAAAATGTCTTCGAGAACAAGAGGATTAGTTATATCAAAATCTCTTTTATATCCCAGCAAATTGGAAACACCCAGCCTAATAGTTTCTACTGCCACCAAGTGGCAAAAAAAAATCTGAATCCCACTCAAAACCAGCTGATAATTTACCATAAGCGAAAGGTGCTCCGGTGCTTCCTGTCTCATTTCATTCAGAATAAGGTTCACTGGCCCACGTTCATGAAAGGAGAGGGGATCGTGCTGAGCCATAAATCCTTGCAAGAGCAACATTTAGAGCGACCCACTTCCATAACGTCGACGTCACATAATTAGGTAGAGTCTACTGTACGTGCAATCAGACCATGCAGTTGTCTAACGAATTCTCCTTCATCTATCTTTCCTTGACCTCATGACAAATTCTATTAACATCAGGAAAAAGTGGTTAGGAAAGTTTGGTTATTTTTCACTTTTCAACTGCAGTCCAAGTGTCGCACACCTCCTCTTTTAGTAGATTCTCGTTGCCTCCCCACACCTCCGGTCTGAGCTCACAGGTCCGAGCCTGTTAATGTGGTGAGTGAACACACGAATCAAACTGCTATAAACCAAACTCTTGGCAAGACAAGGTCTCGCAAGCCAGATTGCCGCAGTCCTACATTTACGCACATTTTAACTTGATAATAGTTTGTCCCCCATTTACTTTAGCAGCGCAGAACCAGCATATAAAAACAAAATATGCTTTACTGCATACACAACTATGATACAGTTGTAAGCAGATAAGAACATTTTACAGCACATGCTTATTAGTGCACTTTCAGTACAAGCCTATATTGTCACTCATTGTGTTTATACACCTAACAAATAGATTTATATATATTTTTCTGTGAAAAGTATGTGGGTATTTGTACCATGTCTGAAAAAAAGTTTTAATCAGTCAAACATTTGTTCCTCAAAGTATCACAAACTGTTTGCAGTACTGTATCCCCGTTTTAAAAGCAGTTACATTTGATGGCAACTGCTACTATTGTTATCAGCTACACAAATCCAGCTTTGGATGTTGTGTGTGGTGAAGTCCATATACACAGTCTCATAAATCAAGCTAAGAGAGTCTGTCTAGGCTATATGTGAACAGGTGGGTGCACTGTTGGCAGCGTTAGAGGAAGCAGATGCCTTCCCGTCACCACTTGAGGATCAAGTCCCTCGTGCCCATTTCTCGAAAACAAAGAGGAAGAGAAAAAGAAGCCATCACTACAGTTGAGTCGGCTGCACGTGGCCAAAGACGGTGCACTGACAGGAACTTTTCACCAACCATTCTGCTTTGTGCATTTTTGCTGTGAACAAGAAATATTTGAATAAAATCTTATAAGTAATCACTTAAGAAATATGAGCTGGTGAAGTGTTTATTTGGGATCAAAACCTGCAGAGGAATTGAAATGTAGTAGCTAGGAGCATGTATTCAGACACGACCTCTGGAGCAGTAGAAGATAATACAAGGTCGAAAGTGTCAGTGTTTTTATTCAAGAGCTGTAGCTACTGTCAGTACAGTTTTGATGTGCTGATACTGGGATTTATTTATTTTTTTCATGCAAGAAGATTTATACTCAAACTCGATACTTGAAAACAAGAGCTGCTTTCAGCCTTGCACTGAAGTCCGCATATGTTCCTGGAATTTTCTGGAAAGGCTGTAAGTGAGCATGCAAATGTCCATCAATGTTGCTCCAGACAATTTCCTGAAATTTTCCTGCCAGCCTCCTAATAAAATTTGACCTGTCGATCTCTTTCACATTCAGACTGACTTGCTGTTAACACCAAGAGTCAGAGAAGCTCCAGATCCAAAAGTCAGAAAAGAAATTAGAGGGACGCATCTGCGCTGCGACTACTGATTGTGAATGAAAGTTTACAGGTCGATTTCCCGAACTGAAATAATACATGCTCAGCAATCATCTGTTTGTCTGCATGCTGTATCTCTCTGCTCTTTGGGCCGCGGCTCAGAATAGCATCCTAAATGTGTGAACGGATTTGCTTACGGCCGTCAGCAGGGGCTGACTTCGCACACTTTGAGGGCCCAGCACAGTTTATTGGTTCTCTCAGCTCTGGGTCAGGGGTGTTACCCACCTCTGGACAGACAAGGACAATCACAATCAGAGAGCTTGCAGCAGCAAAGTCTTTAGATCCTGCTGGATTGATCAAGACTTCTGATCCAGGTGAGAAGCTGAGGTGCAGCTCAGCAGGAGTGTGAAGATAAGCAGTGATACTTCCAAGGCATCAAAACAAGCTGGACTTATCTGGAAGTGTAAAAAATTCTGTTATCTTCCTCAAGCTCGACAGGATTTTGAGAGACAGTACCAATGAGGTAGCAGCTGCTCATCCACCAACAGTTGGTCCTCCACTCCCTCAGCAGCGCTAAGATCAACCTTGATTACACAAAATCTGTCTTCCCTGTAGTTTCTCTTTACTCTGCAAGTTTCTGAGGAACACACACACTGAAGGCCGCTGCATCTGTCTGCTTAATTTTTCATGCCTCTTTTTCTGCTCTACTTCTCTGGAGATGATAGATGCTCTTGAAATCTTCGGGGACAGCTGGTCGTTAGGCTCGGGGTAAAGCGAAACTGCATCTGCATAAATGTGCTGAGCGGTACGGAAGGTTACAGAGGAGAAGTAAGAGGCAGGGGTGTGAGTTTGGCTGACATTAGAGAGGCACATTGTAATGCAGCAGATAATAGCCCGCAGCACAGGACCAGGGTGCCTGGGGACAGCCGGCACCTGCTGCCATTCATTCAAGGTGACAATAAGCCGATGTCACCAAGTCCTAGTTGTGCCTCTGCAGAGTGCCGAGCCTCTGGGTGTGAGTGTGTGTGTATGTCAGAGAGGTTTTATAACAATCTCTGCTGCATCAACAGCAAATCTGCCAACATGAATCAGGTAAAAAGAAAAAGAAAAAAAAGGCTGTGACATAATATGAAAGTGGCTGCTGGCAGCAACATAACCACCCTGCATCTAAAACTGATCACCTCAACAAATCACTCTGCACTCTGAGACAGCGCTTCTGGCTTAAAAGCGGTCTCCAGCTGGTTCAAAACACCAGAGATAGAGGTCGATGCTCTCCATCGCTGCCTCCATTGAGCAATCTGCCCTTCAAACGATCAGACAGCCATGAGAACCCCCGGAGACCATCAGTTCCCGTTCTGTATCCAGCTCTCACTGCTGCTGCCCTTCCCACAAACACACAATGTGTTTAACCCATACCAGTTTGCTCTGCTGTAAGGAGTCGACCGACTTTGCACCCAAACATCAGTAGGTGAAAAACATCTGGGAGGCGAAGAAAAAGGGAAGTCACAAAGTTGTTCTCAAGTGTTTTCAGGAATTAATTGAGGGCAGCTGGAAACCGAAATACTTCCCTTTTACTCAATAGTGGATTTTGTCTCTTTAATTGTAACGCATCGCTGGATCATTGTTACATCAAATATACAGAAAGGAAGATTTACCAGACACCAGACTAAATAACCCTCAGGTTAACAAAGCTCCTGTGGTTGAGGGTTTGTTGAATGTCAGGTTCCTTTTCTGTTATGGCACATGCCAAAATTAGAGACTTCCATTGAGACATTGAAAATGGAACCGTGCACATTTACCCCAGCTGAGTTCTCATGACAGACCTTGAACAAAACTGGAGTTCCCCTTTATACACTGACACTTGCGCTTAATACTTCCTCCAGTCTCTCACATATAACCCTCGGAGTAATACAATTAAGACCATTGGCTCATCTATGACCACAATCCGTTCCCACCAAGGAAGAGCAGCGAGTGGTATCATCTCATCTACTGCGTGGGAGATGATTGTTGCACAAGAACGAGCACTGGTTTAGTCATTTTTCTAGAGCATCACGGGGCTCTTCACTATCCTGCCACCTTCTTTAATACCACAGCTCACACCGCTGCGAGTGCAGATGGACGGAACAGGTTCAGCACAAGGCTCGACAGCTTCTCCTGATGCCAGTCACACAAGAGCTGGAGTCACCTGCAGCAGAGCACCAATTGGATAACAGCTCTGTGAAAACAATAGTCCCTCGCTTGCATGCACTCGGGTCAGACAACTGAATCAAAAATATTGAGCAAATTAAGTCATTTGTCTGTGCCAGTTCAAGGACTTGTGTTCATTAGAAGCAGCTCCCAAGGTATTTCTTGATGTCATTAACTTGTTAGCACGTTAAGCATGAGTGAGGCCACAAGGGTGGATTCCAGCTCCATTACATAATTGTTCATTTGGTCTTAAAGACATTGTGCGACAAAACGAGAGACCGTTTTGTTAGAGAAAAATAAGTGATTTGCTTTCATAAATGCTGTAATCACAAATTGAATCTTGCAAACCTGCAGCTTAAAAAAATATTAGGGGCTTTGTGACCTTTGCTTAAAAAAAGTGATCAACATTTTGAGATTTCTTTCATTTGGATTCTTATTGGCAGTAAGTCAGCCAAACACAGGACGCATAAATGCAGTGGTAAGCAGCAAACGAAGCCTGAACCCTGCTCGGTTTTAACAACTTTAATGCAACTTTCACAAATTGAAAGCAAACTAACTGCATAAAATAAACCAATGCAAATTACTGAAGCATTTTACCATATTTCCATTGCAAAACACGCATATCGTTACTGACATCTAGTGGGAGAACACAGCTACGTCAAGGCAAAGGACAACGTTTTATTGTTATTAATTAGAAACTTACAAAAATATTGAAAACAGTCAATGACACTAAACAGGAGGACAAGAGACTTCAGCTGGAGTGGATGGATCAATATCCTGTGAACACAAAGTCAAGTTAGTGCATCAAGCTGATCACACGATGCTCCTCTATTTTTGTTTTTTAAGATTGTTCCATAATCTTACCACGTTTACATCTTCAATTACGATTTTCCCCTGAACCTCAATGTCGCTTTCCGTATTGTTGTGCGAGCGGTACTCTTCACTCTCCGTCTCAACAGAACTGGGCTGAGAAATTGTAGGCATGGAGAGGACATGTTTGTTTCGAAGTCGTCATGTTTTGTGACAGGTTTTCAAAAAAGTTATAGATAATATCTTCCACTTTGGACCATACTGAAAAGGTGTTAATGCACTGATTTAGAAATACTCCCAACCATGACAAACTCAAGCCTAAGAAACCAAACCCTTTACATACTAATGTAACCTCAAGACAATATTGTGTCTTCATACCACTTCATATTAGAAATGAGGAGAACCAGTTATGTTTGGAACAATTCATTAATATTTCCACATTCCCATTCACAGCACAACTCTAACCGGAGAGTAGCATAGCTGCGACACCAACCTCATAGTCTGGATCCTCCTCAGGGTCCTCGTCGTCAGCCAGCTCCTGATTGAGGGCCTCCACCCAGGTGGGATGCTCCTCTTCTTCCTCGTCCTCATCCAACTCATCCTGCTTCCTCTTGCTGCCTTTTCCACAAGGTTTAGTGGGAGAGACTCGGATTTCTGTTTGGAAACGAAAAGATAGTTTGAATTGTTTTTGTTTTTAAAATGAGTAGCTGAAGTTTCTGGCTGTGCTTAGCACTTGGTGGGTTTCCTTTGAATTTTGAAACACAGAAAATGGCCAATGGTCAAATCTAAGCCATCACTGGTAGGATCAGGTCTGTTGATCTGGGTCCCAGTGTTCAGCAGGGTCTTTATAGACCATGTCACTGACTCTTCACCCTTCAACAGGCCCCTGGTGCAGATGTAGGTGAGTGTTGGGCGATTTAGCCTGAATGAAATGACTTCAAGGCCAACGTACCGGGGGAGAGGGACCGTCCAATGCTGCTGGAAACCGGGTAGCCCATGGCGCCCTGCAGCCAGCGGGGCAGGACGGACAGCAGCAGGCGTGTGACCCGGTGCAGGCGCTTGCGGCCGGCGAGGCTCTGGCGTGCGGGACTGGGAGCCGCGGGGCTGACGAGGGCCTCCTCTCTCGGCTGCTGGAAGCCCAGCACCCACCAAACCCCGCGGTACGCACGCACCTGTGAAGCCACAGAAACTGTTAGCTTGAGTTCATCATGCTGATCCAAGTCAACCATTAGCCCCTGGACGTACCACGATGCCAAATGGCCAGAAGATGCCGCGCAGCACGGAGCGAAGCACACCGTCTCTCCTCACAACTCTGCCCTGCAGCGGAGGAGATCGCGCCGGTGAGGAAACCACCACCACAGTCGCACACACAACTAGTATGGATTTGGTTCGTCGTTCATGTTTACCTCGGAGTCTCGGGCCTGCTCCTGTTCCACGGCGCCGCTGTGGACTTCACACGTCATCCTGCTGCGGGTCGAAAGCGTGGTGGACCTGCCGGGCTGCACCGAGGGGAAGTGGAAGAACTGCGGGGAGCGCGGGACGGTTCGAGGCTAGGGAAATGTACCCTGGGGTCACCGCTGGGCAGCCAATCAACACGAGCGCACACACCTGGCGCAATCAGCAGGGCCCAATGAGCGAATCCCGCCAATTAATTTGCAACGGACCAAGGAGGGTGATCACGTGACAGATCTGTGCGTTCGTGTGATGTCGGAATAATCGGAAAAACGAGATTCCGATCGGGAAAACAGCAACTCGGAAAATGAGGGACGACTTGTTGAAAGAGTTTGGTTGATAGTTAAACACGTTTGATTAATGTTGCAAATGTACATTTAATTTGTATTGTGGTATTAAGTTGCAATGGTTGCTGTGCAAAGAGGTGTCAATGTGCTTTTGAAATGCTCTAAACACCAACAAATCATTTTGTTTACAGCGGCCATGTTTTTTTTTTACAATCCGGAAAATGGACCTTCCGAGGACCACGTGAATGCACAATCTCTTTACACAGAGGTAAAAGACATGGTTGTTTTTTTTATCAGAAACTGCTTACAAGAGATATCTAGAAGGCTTAGTTTCTTAAGCATTTTGACATTGAGGATTAGAGGAAATGTTAAACATGAACTAATCATACTGTACACATTTGGTACACAGCATTTGGTTGCACACATCAGCTCTTAATTCAACTCTTTATTTTATATTCATAAACAATCATGATGGTTCCAATTTAGTCTGTAGTTTTTATAGGCTCATGATCGATAAGTTAGTTTTTTTAGAGAATTACATTTGTTCTGTGTTATAATGCAGGTTTACAGTTTACACAGCCATGGACCAGTATCCTGGTGCACGTTGGAATTTAACAGAATTTAACAGAAAACCAGTTAAAGCAAAAATGTAAAACATTCCCTCGTTGTAGTTTCTCAATTCTGAAGGTTGACTGTTTTTCGTTGACTTACGTGACATTAAATGAATATCAGGGTTTTGTTGGTCACAAAAAACAATTTTAAGTGGATCAAGTGGTAATGAAAACAGCTGCGTCCATACTGCACATAAAATGCAGTCCGAAATTATGAAAAGTTACACTTTAGTTTCCAAAAATTAGTAGCATGTTACAGCTTATCTTAAAATATCATCCCTCGTGGAGGTACCAGATGCTCTGAGCGGCAGGGGGCGGGGAGTTGCTGCTCATCTGTCTGCTTTTAGCATAAGGAGAGGGTGAAGAGAGAGGCCCAATTACTATGCTGCCATACTTGACAAGCTCCCTAATTGGTAACCACTTCCGGCACTGGCTTTCGTCACATTTACGCATCTGTTGATGCATTTGGTGGAGGCCAAAATGTGGGGTGTAAGGATGTATAAAAGCTGCCTCTCGTCAATCCTCTTGCCAATCTACTTGCCAAGCTTGTGTGCAAAGGCACTGGGAGACATTCAGATATGTCTAAGGACGCAGTCACACGGACAGTCAGCATTGGAGCTATTTGCAATGGAACCAGCGCTTCAGATGATTTCTCCTCAGCTCGCAGGCACAGCAGCGCAGGGATCCGTGCACTCTTGTGGGCTACCAGCAGTGCAAAGTCCTTGGGTTGCTCCCTGGGATCAGACTCCCAGACAAGCCGGGAGAACATTTTTCCAAACATCCTCACTCCCGACAGCATCCCACAGTTCACTATACCAAGTCTGTCTGTGCAGAGTAGCCTAAGATCTTTGAACAACGCGAAAGAGGAAGATGATGCAGAGTCGGATAAAGGCGTGGGGAGTTCTGGGACAGAGCAGGAGTCTTCTGAATCTGTCTCTCTGGCCCTCTCCAGCCTCTCACCAGCCACACCTTGTTCAGGTTCTCGTTTGGTTCTGTGGGACCGCAGAGCTGAGCGGAGCGTCTCAGACCCATTAATGCAGAGGAGGTCTCTCCTCCAAAGGGAGAGGTCCTACCCATACACCGAGGCCCAGCACTGCCTGGACCCCGCCAGCAGAGCCGCCCTCTCCCTGCCACACCTGACCAAAGTCACCACCCCATACGGCTTCGTCACCCTGAGTCAGAGTCCTCAGATGGCGAGCGAGGAGGCTCTTCTCTGCCAGGCCGGGCTACGCCGCTTAACCAAGGATGAGGAGACTGCATGCTGTCTCAGGAAAGCTCCAGAGACAAGGACAGGAAACATCAAAGGCAACTCCTCGCACCTGTCTGGATCCAAAAAGAGACTTTCCAAAGACTCAACTGACTCGCTGACTAAAGGAAGATCAGTGAAGGCAGAGATTAAAGTTTCTTCTGCCACTTCCAGCAACACAACAGCTTCATCTGCTTCTGCAGCCCGACACCCTGACGGCAAGCTTAAACGCCGCTTCTATGAGGTTATAAAAAAACACTTCACCTCCCACCATTAGGAGCGAAACCACAGGACTAAGCTTAGCATAACTTAACTTGGTATAAATTATGCATTCATTTCTAAAAAGATTTTGCCATGAATCTCCTTATGATCATAAGGATAAGCTGTGAAAAATCATGTTGTAAAAATGTACCAGTTGTTGTTACATCACAAAATAAAACAACATAAACAGAACGCCACAATGTTGTTTGTGTATTATGTCTTTCATATTCACGTTTTAATTGATTTCCCTTTTCTTGTCTTGCAAGAACAAGACAAGCAATCAAACTCTTGTGTGGAGGAGCATCAGGGGTGAATACCTGACGTCACCAACCGGTGTTGAAGGTTAATGAATTCCTCCACCGCTTTCATGATCTTAAATGTCATTCCCTCTCAGCCCGTCCTCCTATTCACTCCCACTCACTCCTGCTGTTGAATATGTCTGTATAGTTTCCACTTCCAGCCTGAACCATGTCCTGCAGCACTGACAGGGTGTCGGTGCTCCCCTTAGTCATTCTCCTCGCTCCTTATCATATGAAGAGGTTCAGTGGAGAGGCCCTTAATGATGGCAGCCTACTGCATCTTTACAGGCCGTGTCCTCAACTCTCCCACACACGGAAATTTAGTGGGTAAATATCATTGAGACGCAGAGTGCTCGGCTCTAAGTGGAGGGCGAGGCAAACGAAAGAAAGAGAGTCCCCGAACACAAGAATAGATTAAGGTGATCTAAATTTATAATCACTCACCATTTTGTTTGCTTATGTGTATTACATCACTGATTTTACATTAATGCTTTGAAGCAAATAAGGCTTTCCGCTTCTCCTGAAGTTCACCCACAGCTCTGCAGCGTCCATTAAAAGATAAAGAAAGCTGCGTGATTGCTCATCGGTCGATCATGCTTTATCCCAGAGTTTAAGTTTTGTTTTATACTGAGAGGTGGCATATGCCATTTACCTTCACTGGCCCTAAACAAGTGAGGTCATTGGGGTGGACAAAAGAGTAGAAACACCTGTCCGTATAAAACATCGAAATTCAACAGCACCACAAATTGCATCCTCCAAAGTGACCATACAGACCAACACCGCTCTAAAACAGTTTCAACTTAAACTGAATATAATAATCAGGTTATTGCAGGTCTGTTGCATTAAACTGCATTTGTAGCTAGGACAACCTAATAATGACAACTGAGTTTATTTCTATTTTTTGTTTTGTTTTTATTTAAAGATATTTATAATAAAGTTTATGATTGAATTAATTACATCACCAAAAAACCCCAAACATGTTCTTTTATCATCTTCTATTAACTATCTCGTAAAATGTTGTTTACACACTGATGCCATCAGTATTTCCAGTATATTAAGTTGATGGTTCATGACATATCATTCATTAGGGACATGTTTCCGAATAATGAGCACTTTTACTCTTTTATTCATGACTGTATTGGTATGTTAATAGTTAAAGCTGTATGTGTTCTGCAAGTCAAACTGTCAAACTGCCTGTGAAAAAATCTTAAATTTCACTTCCTGTGGTGATCTGTGTCCGCTGTGCTTGTCACATACTCCCCTGCTGCCACGAAACACAGTGTGAAGAGCAGGTGATCATGTGATCCTCTGGCGCGTGCATCCCTCTCTGTTCTCAGATGGAAGTAAAAGGAGGAAGTTTATCCAGTTGCTTTTACCAAAGAAAGGGAAAAGCTGGAGACATTTTAATGTGGAAGTCACCACAGTGAAATTCAATTAGGTTCTTTTACATTTGGTATTGCAGGGGGTTCTGTTGTCAGTCACAACGGGCCTACATATGGTCATCGTAGTTTTGAATGAGAAAGGGACTCTTCTGGTGTAAATATAACAGAAAGGGCTCCTTTGAGAGACAGCAGCCCTTTAACACAGGCGATGTGGGAGTCATTGTGGGGTGGGAGTACTTCAGCTGCACACACGCTGCATCAACAATACACTCTGGGTAGCACGACGGCACAAATAGTGACAACACTCTGATAATAGATTATAATATTGTACGTATTTGTGTGGGGTTTTCTGTGTATCACGGACATCAAAAAGGTGCTGCACAGATCAGGATTTCCAGGATTGGTTAGTTGTTTACACTGATGATGATTATCACACTGTCAGTCTATAAATGGCTGTTACGATCCGGCTCGGTAGGGGAAAGGGAAGCAACATAAAACCAGGTGGATTTGGTAAGTGAGTTATTTATTTGTACGAAAACGGGATTGTTATCAAAACCAGAACAAAAGAGACAACCTGGAACTGAAAATGGGCCTGTGAGTGCTGCTCAAATCAAATAAACAACTTCAACAAAAGGAGGACTCATAACAGTGAGTCCCTGTTACCCTATTAAAGGAAAAGAAAACTAAACCCCTTAATTACTATCAAACAGAACACAGTCAAGAGCAGCACTCCTGCCCCTAATGGAGGATAACAAAGGGATTCTGCAGGTGTGAGTGGTCTGATCTATAGCTAACTAAAACCTGGCCCAGTCCTCAGACAAGTTTCACGTGCCTCGTTTCACAGTTTCACAAAATCGAGAGACACAGTGGCGTGCTGGTCAAGTGAAATCACGGCCGCCCCGACTGACAATGCTGTGGGGAGATTTGTAGCCACCTCCACAAATTGCTCCTTGGTGATTGGTGGACTGTTTCAGGTGCCGCTCCAATCCAGATCCTCCAGGACGCCGGCCAGAAGTGGGAGGGGCACCCTGCTTAACAGGCCAAAAAGGTTATGCATACAATATGGGGGGCAGAGGCCGGCGCCGGCCGTAACAATGGCACTATGGTGTGAGACTCGCCCGTTGATGATAAATATTAATGCATGTTAGTATTCATTTTAAAGATGCTGCGTAAGCTCCCCACCCCTTGCCACTTATACTTGCATAACCTCTAATGTAACCCATTGTAAACCAATGGCAGCTTCAGGTGGTTCAACACTTTATGTCAATAACCATCAAACAGATTGACGTAAAATGTCGTGTCTCCCTGACTTTGGAGTTCCTCTGAATTTTCATTTAATAATTCAACCTTGAGGTAGTCAAGGTCTCGACATCTGTAAGATGTTTTTCATCCCTCTTTACATCCTGATTTTTCTGACCAACGTCTGTCAAAAATATTATCCTTACTGGCCTTTGGGTTTGTCTGAATAGTTAGACCCAGTTCTCAGTTTGAATCTCGTCCTACTACAGAAAGTCTTTCTGTACAAACACGCCCTCACAAATAACCTGTAATGTGCAGTGCTACGTGAGGAATTGTACTTATTCTGTATTTACATTCACTAAATGAAGTTATCTGTCCAAAACTCCCCAGTTGGGTCCTGTATGCCAGATATGGACAAGATAAAGCACCTCGGTGTTTATCTGCTAAATTCTTTTACCTTTCCTTTAAAGTCAGTGAAGCAAAGGCTCCCGGGTAGAAGCACCAAGGCCAGAGGAAGCCATTGCATATGTAAAAGCTAAACCTGCATCATCCAGCAGAGAAGAGTCCATGCTGAGGCTTCACATGGTGAAAGCAGCTCAACAGAGAGAGAGAGAGAGAGAGAGATAGGAAAGTAAAAAGATTGCAAAAGGAGATTTCTGCTGTAACTGCTCTTTTCCTCGTTCTGTCAAGTTGAGGTTAGCTCAGAGAACAGTTTTGCCCTGAGAACAGATCATATCTTTTTTCCGGTGCCTAAAGAAGGCCGTAGACTAAAGAACGATTAGAGCAACAATGGCAAAAAAGAAAGAAAGAATTACCAGAGCAGACTCTTGAAAATAAACTCACTTAATAAAACATGCAATGACACAGAGGAGAGAGAGAGAGACAGAGACAGAGAGGGAGTCACCGAGACAGACAGGAAGTCTCTCAGTTAGAGCGGAGTTCGCCACCTGTGGACTCCACACGAGCAGTGTTCAGTGACAGCATCGAGGTGTTCGCAGGAGGTGAGCTGTTGTAACTCTTCAGAGTCCAGATGGCGTCTGGTGCAGCCAGCAGAGCCGAGGCACTGCCGCCAGCACTGCCTGTCAAACAGCACAGGTAAGACCAACAGACTCTCCAACAGCTTGCAATTATCCCACTGATATTCAGATCAGTTTTTGATTTTCATTCATCCTAATCACGTAATCCTCATTCGATAAAGTCAAGTATCCCACAGTGGATGCACGAGAGACAGCACATAGGAAGCGTTGTTTTTTTAAAGCTTTCAGAGTCACTGCTTTGCAGACACAAAGTTTTTATTTGAGAGTCGTTGCGGTCTGCTTATGCACCGTGTATGTATTCCTGGTAGAAGGGTCAAGGTTTTAGTTATTCTGTGCACTTTCTCACACAGGAGTCGATCCTTTGGTCGCTCCAGCGTGGAGACGGACTGTGTTATGCTCAGCCCTGTTGGACTCCAGCATCAGAACTACACATACAACGATGTCTTCCCCGAGCCGACCGATTGTCACGCAGCCCAGTGCCCCATACACCAGCGCTACGGTAGGTTCGCACGATGATGGAGTGAGTTCAAGAAATCACATATAGTAGCTGTCACTGCAAAAACAAATCAGTTAAATGTCAGGTAACTTAGTGCATCCCTAATTTTTGCTCTTCCAATTCTGGGGAAAACAACTGACGTATATGTAACCCATCTGTGATGTGTTACTATAGTGTGTGGTTCAGCTCTCTCAGTTCGTCTTTCAGCCATGTGAGAAGTGAAAGAGAGGAAGTAACCGTCTGAAACTTTCAATAAAATACATGAGAAACTTCAGAGGGCTCCCCATCACTCCGACTATAGCAACTTCTGAAAGTGTAACTCCACTGACGATGCAGCCTGCATTTGCCATTCTTGAGAGGCTGTGTCCGAACCGGTTGTCTCTCTGTCGCTCACTGTTCCCGTCTGACCCAAATCCGTCTCGCCGCGTTGCTCAGATCCCTGTCGACACCAGGAGAGATTTTTCTCCGCCGGCACCCCGCCGCCTGTGCCGAAGAAGAGGTTGGCTCGCACCTTCTCCCTCCCTGGCACCGATTCTTCTCCGCTGTGTCCCTGGTCTCCAGTGTCCCCACTGCGAAGGCACCCTCAAAACTTTGACAACCCCTTGTACATGCTGGCACCCACACCTGACAGCTGTTTCCGTCAGGAGATAGAAGAGGTTACGCCCGCTTGCATGAGTCCTGTGCCCTCACTGTCCTTCTCCCAGTTGACCTTTGACACCCTTGACGAACACCTGCCCAACCTCTTCAGCAGCTTTGACGACCAGAGGGTCGTTTCTCAGGGGATTCAGCATCGCCATCTACTCTTTCTGAGAAGCATGGCGCAGTGTATAGAGGCCGGGATCCTGCTGCGAGGAGAAGCCACAGAGAATGATGTCAGCTCATACCAGCCTCCGGATTTCCTGCTGGCTGAGGGCAGTCAGCCAAAGCAGATTGGGGACGCGGTTTACTACAAACTGCACAGCCCCAAGTTCCCAGGGAGGGCACTCGGTTTAAAGGTATTATTATCACAGCCCCTTTTTCCACTCCACATTGTCCACAACCTGAATTTTTGGAATGTTTTCTGCAATTATCTCTTGCCGTCTCGAAATTGTAGAAGTGGTGTGCAGGTTGCACACAGTAAATGATCTTTATCAACATAGGCAAATGGCTCGCGGTAACAAAAATCACTTCCTCTGAACTGTCATCAGATGACACAGCTGGAACAGGAAGATATATATATATATATATATATATATATATATATATGTATATATATACAAACATTTTTGTCGTGCAAGAGGTTTCCTGGTTGTGACTTTAGCTTTAGAAGTTTTCTTTCCCTCTCTGCAGGTGCACAGACAACAGACTGATGAAGCTCCCCTGCCTCCCACCAAAAACCAGCTGTCACATGTCAACGTGCAAAATGTGGTCGCTCATTTCACACCCAGCGACGCCCTGAAGAATGATTCCAGCATGTCACAAACACAAGACCCTGCTACGCTTTTGAAGACAGAATGCACTGCCGCTGCTGAACCACCAGGGGGAGGCAGCACTGAGTATTCCACAGGTCCTGTAACCATCAATCTGACCTCGGTCCAGTGTTTCCTCCAGAGAGGACACTCTGTGAGTGTGGAGAGGGACCTGCCACACGTCTCTCTGGAGGACTTTGTCCAGGAAAGCAGCTCACTTCACAGCTCAGACTGTTTGGTTTATGACAGACAGGTGTGTGTTCTGTTGCTGCAGATATTAATGGGTGCACAACATCTGTACAACATCGGTGCCACTCCAGCCGAGCTCAGACCCCAGGAGGTCTTTCTAGTGTGGCCCAGTGGGGAACGGGACGAGGGAAGAATCAAGCCAGAACAGGGCGCCTCCCCTGACACGGAGAGAAGTTTCCCGACCAGCAGATTGAAAAAAGACGTGGAGTGGGAGCAGACGGAGGGAAAAGGGAGTATCCAGGTGTTATGGAGGACACAGGGTTCCCCACGCGTGGTGTTAAGCCCACAGTGTTCTCCTCTGTCTGCGCCTCACCCCATTTCCTCCATAAAATGCCAGATTGGAAACCTGTTGCAATACTGCTTGGCTCCACATGATAGTGCAGCGTCTCTGGACCCAGGTCTGTCCAGGTCGTCTCACCGGAGGGCTCTTCTTCATCTGACCTCTTTGCTCCAGAATGGGAGCAGGGGGCCACAGATAGCAGACATGGTGGCCATGCTTCAGGTGCTCCTCTGGGGTCCCCGCACCCCCCTCCCCCTCTTCAATCACAGAGGCTCCACGACAGCAGCAGTACACAACTGGCTGACAATCAAACGGGCCCTGCTGGTGATGAAGCTGGCAGAGAGAGGGGTGATGATCAGAGATCAGTCTGCCCTGGGCTGGGATGAGTATATGCGCCTGCAGTACCTGTCATTCACAGACCCTGAGGCAGTTGAGGGTGTGATCGGTCAACTAGAGCTCACTTTGACGATGGACTAACTGACTAATTGTTGAAATTATATGGCTCCTTGAATGACTTTCAGGTTAGTTAAAATCAATTTCCTTCCTTGCTCATTCTACATATTTGTTGTTAACATACTGCTCTTCATAATTTAAATTTGGTCAAATAAAATACTTCACAATGACGATTTGTTGCTGTCATTAATAATTAAATGCCCTGAATTCCCACAGGCGTAAGTCTATAACAACCCTAACATGATTTAACTCTGATCGTCGCTTACTTAGTCACAAACAGCTCCTAAGAATAGTTTGAGAAATACTTTGAGACACTTGCCATTCAAGATCTTTGCTACAGTTTTTCTGGTTTTCCACATTTTATTATTATTAATGATGAGGCGCTTCAGGCCTCATCATGCTTTAAAGGGAGCTGGTCGTCACACCAACTACCAGCATCTGAAAATCCCTTTCTAACAGAAGAACGTATCCGTTTTTGAAACATGACGACTCGTGAACACGCGCGCACACACGCACTTGCGTGTGTCTCCTACAGGTTCTACGTCGGCATGACCTCACAGGACAACAGATGCCACTGTCTAGATGAGCACTTTTATTTAGTACAGTTACAACATGCAGATTTTTATCAAGTGAATTAAAACAACAAATGTAAATCATGCACACATTAATAAAAAAAAAATCAATATAAACTGGAGAATCAACCGATAATTACCAAGAAGACATCTACTTACATCAGACTTACTTACGTAAGACAAATTTAAATTTATCATAAATATTACACTGTGGAGATTTTTTTTTGGGGGGGGGGGTGAATATGAAGTCAGAACTACACATCATGAAGGGTAATGCAGTGGTGAGCACACATCGCGCTGATATAATGTGGGCGCTTGCTTTACATTCCTGGTATATTAACATCTTACCCTAGTGCAAATATTGAAACACGGCACATGGGTGGGTTTAAGGTATAAAAAACAAAAGGGAACAGCAAACCTCAACCGTACTGAATTTGCTTTAATATTCATTACCTTAAATTATAAGGATGTGTGGGTATGAATCAAAATAAGTACAACGGATATTTTGTGACTGCTCAGCGTAATTTAATCATCGTCGGAAGAATCTCGCTCAATACTGTAAGCCATGAAGAAAGCGTCAGGGCGGGCAGGGACGAGGGGATGGCCCGGTCTCACAATCTCAAAGCCCAGGAAACTGAACGTACGCAGGAGGGATGCTGAGGAGGGACAAGATGTAAACACATGTAAATCTCCAACACATGATTCCTCTCGCCCTCCCAAAAAACTTATTTTTGAACCCTATCTAAATAAATAATACACATGTGACATTTCCAGCACATTTTATGTATAATTTAGGAGCATCGGATATTTCTTTTTGAGCACAAGGTTCTAGATCCTATTAAGATTAAATGGGATAGAGAAATATGAGAAAAGTGTAAGTATCACATCCCATTTATATCATGGGTCTAGAAATCAGCTCGTACTGTTCACATGGAATCTTAATCATCACGTCACAAATAAATGCGATAAACAAGACAATCCACCTACGAAGATACAGTAAGCATCTCATCTGCCACGATAAGCTGCGGTTCATTGGCCTCATATTTATATTAAACACATTTCTAATGCAGACTCAAAGATAAAGGAAGATTGAGAGATTGGGGAGAATATATAACTAGTAAAACAGTCAAATATGTCCCAATTGTTATTAGCATTAATTACCTTCTGTTTCATTTTCAAACCAAATTATTTCTCTATTGGAAGTGACAAATGTCAATAAGGCTGCCGTACATTTTAACTGTTGGCTTTACTATTCAGACAGCCAGTGCTATATCAGTTTTTTATAAACATTAACAGCTGAGTAAACACAGACAGAAAAAAAGTGTCTTGCCTCTATCGTCACGGCTCTTGTGAAAGCAAATGAACACGTGATCAGCCTGCAGCTGCTCTTCTGCGAATTCCAGCAGGAGGGCGAAACTTTGAGACAAAGCAAACAAAAAAAGTGTTAATGTGTTACAGGAGAGATGTTGGTAAATTTCAGAAGAAAACAATTATTCATGATGGTCAAAGTACATTTCTATGGACAAAAACATTTCATAAAACACATCTCAACAATGAGGCTTCATGTCTGTCATGACTTGTTTGGTCAATCATGCTCATACATTTATCATCTAAAAATTGGCGTGTTTTTTTTACATTTGCAAACATTTTTATTTTCTCCCCGCTACGCTATAAATAAAAACCAAATGTCAGTTTTTACTTGAGCATTTAACAAACTCTTTGAATTCCTTAAGCAAATTAATCCATCCCAGGGTTTTTTCTTTAGTTTCATTTCAAACATATTAAACCAAATGATTTTCCTTTTGATCACCAACAAAAATGTTCTGCGTACTCACCTGTCTTTGCTGCCCTCGGGCAAAGCTCCAGGAGGGATTTCAAGGTAGAGGTTCCCCCCTTTCAGGGCCGCCCTCCACACACAGTGCTTTCCTTCAGAGCGACGGGGCTCAAAGAGCAAGAAGCGCACTCTGCCGTTGGCAGGGGGCGGCTCCTCAAGAACCAGCAACTGAGCATCCTGGAGGAGGACAGCCGGGAAAAAGTGTGAGACGAGTGCTTTCATTTCAGTTTACATCAAGAATAACGTTAGAAAACAACAAACCCTAAAAATAAACTGCCGGCTGAAAAGGAAATTATGACAAAGTCAAAACATTTGTTGTGACATTATTTTAATCCAGATGCAGCTGCATCAAAAAATAACTGAACAAGCAGAACGTTACGTACGTAGATAAAAGTAAGTAAAGCTAAAAAGCAGGCGTAACAGGTTCAGCACCACTGAGAACGAGTCGTAACTCGGGGGGCACACATGGCAACGGCAGGTTTTATTGTAAACACGCTGGGAACACACATTTTGCCATCCAGTCATCCAGAATATGATAAGTGCTGAATGGCAAACAACTGCTGTTGTGTTTGTCTCTCTCCTGGGAGAGAGACAAACAAATCCCTTCTGCATTGGTGGCACAAAGCAGGTCCACCCTGCCCCCAAATCAAAAACATGCTGCGGGTGACAGAAGTCAAATTGCTGTAAAATAAAATTTTTAAAGTGGTTAAACTTACAGAGTAGAATAGCTTAGCTGAAAGATTGCGATCCCGCTGGTCATTCCCTCGCCCACCTGGGATCTTCAGGGGTGGGAGAGGGGCATCAGGAGCACCACAGAGGCCCTGGACACGGGTTACTGCAACAGTGGGAGCACCTCCTGGGACTGGAGATACTGGAGGGCGAAACAAACACACACGCAGACGGAGCCATTAAAAAGTGGAATATTCACGAGAGATCCTGCAAACGAACGCAAACCAAACTCTCAATTTAAACCTCCGGCTCGGAACAAATCACACAGGTCGGTGATTCATCTGTGAAATAGTAAAACATTTCCTAAAGCGGAGTGAGTCTTTCGACACAAAATACAATGCTGGGGCCCATCGTTCAATCAGTAACTGTCCCCACTTAGGGCACACACATTTATATGCTTTTTCCTGATAATGAACTTTTGACTTGTGCACATTCAATTAACAAAGCGGGATTAGTTCCCTACCACCTCACACTGATGACTTGAATACTGAAATTCCATCTACAGCATCTACTGCCTGTGGGAAAATTCATTGCACATCATGTAAAAGAGTGACCCATCACTCCCTTAAATGAACAGGGGATGTGTGCCTCGGTTTCTCAGACAGGGACACACACACCAGTTTTTCCCCCCAATTTCAATCCAAAGGCACTATAGAATTGGCTTGGCTTGCTTGTGCAGTCTGTGCGTGTAGCTGCATAAATTGACAGTGTTTAAAGTGGGCCTATTTTCAGAGCCCAGATCAGGAACAAGACCTATTAGCAACTGCGGCAGCACTGTCACAGCAACGCTAACGCTCTCACTCACAGATGCTCTCTTACGCAAATGCCACTGTCGTGCTATATGTGGAGTGGATGTGTGAAACCCAAATGAGAAGCATTGTCACTCCAACAGCACATACGAGTGAAATTCATTTGTAGTGTCCAGCCTATTGCTCGATCATGCAGAGAAATGGAGAAGCCACTTCCTCACACAGGTTCTCCCTAAATCCCAGTGTCAGATTGTGTAAAACAGCCAATTACCATCTTCACACAAAACCTCTGATGCCTCTATTTTTTTCCACATGAGCACTCAAATCAATTTCTGCATTCAGCAGCCTTTTGAAACCCTCGCACAGCAGGCGGCAACACATTTGCACACCCTGGGTTGTTGTGGCAAAAACAGCCGCTCCGGTCACAGTAGGAATGAGTCTCTCCAGCCTCTGCTTGCGTAAGAGCGCTGTTGCCATGCATTAATATCACGTAAAGCTCCACTCATCACTCGGAGGTAAGGTTACGCAAGTATTGTTGCAGGAAATTTTGGTGCCGGTGTAGTGCCAAGAGAGAAAACATGGATCAGACGCCACATTAAAAAGGCTGAAAGCGAAAACAACACTTTTTAGCGATCTTCAACCAGCTCTATCACTGGAGTATTACATAACAGCTTCTATACTGTAGTCATCGTCGTGTGTGTGTGTGTGTGTGTGTGTATGCGCAGAATAAGGAATAGACTGTGTACAATGTGTGATCACTGGACTCAACATTCACCCTCACCCCCCCACTCTTTCACGGTGCAATGGAAATTTCCTATGAGTCTTTCCCAATAGTACAGACCTCGACCAAAGCCATGTCAGGACACGACGGAGGAATTAAACACACACACACACACACACACACACACACACACACACACACACACACACACACGCGTCGGTTCTATAATATGATAAGCCATAATTCCAGGGATCAAACTCCAGTCAGTTAGCACAGGCGCACACACCGACATGGCAGATCTCTCCACCACGGTTAACTTAATATTAAGTATAATTAAAAAGGTTCTGTTCAAGTGATGGTCAACTATCCCGAGTGTCTGCATCGTATCTTTCACGAGAGATGAAGGCCAGGCCGCAGCCGAACCCGGGGACAACGTGAACACAATGAACACAAGCCCCGAGGCCAAGGTGGATCAATTGGACTCGGCTCGTTAGCTCCACGCTAACTTTACATAACCCTGCTAAAAATATGTTGACTGGCCCGTGCTGCGCCCCCCAGACAGAAGTAAAGGTCAATGTAAAACATATCATCAAACCACCGTGGTGTTAGTTGCACTACAGCCTTAGACATGAGACGTGTTAATAATAATACAGTGGCATTAGCTGTAAACTGCTGCAGTTAGCATTTCACTCTGCGTTGATATTAGCGTGGAAAACAAGCCGACACACGACAGACTACCACACACGAGGGATTTTGGAAAGATGTGACACTGGATGAAATGTTGTTATCGACCCTTTGACGTTAGCTAGCTTAGCACCGCGGCACTTAACCAATGCATTTCTGCGGCGTTTCACAAATTGGCTAACACGTTAGCATTAGCTTAGCTAACTGGAGCCTGGTTATACCAGCAGACGCGGTAACTACGACTCTGTCTATTTGCTGGATACCAGCGTTCCGTGAACGTCACATAGGGTAGGATAACCCCCCGTAGTTTGATATGATTATTTTTTTTTTTTATCTTTTTTTTTTTTAAAGGTTGTTTAATGAAAGGTAGTAGTTATAAATAAAAGCTGTGATACCTAACTCGGCTGACGGTGTAATTTTCAAACAGCAGACGGATTAATAGTTATGTTATGTAAACAGTGCTCGCTGCTCCAGGAAATAGCCCGCGTCGCTCGAGCTAGGCCGCGGTTTCTTTAAATGTAGCATAGCAACGGCTGAGGTTCGACGATCCGCCACGGGCCACCACGTACCTCTCGCTCTGGGTGCTATTACTGGACTGCTCGACGACAGGCATCTCGGATAAGTTTCTCTCTTTTTCTCTAACAAAACAGTGGCTATTCAAAATCGTCTGAAGGTTAGATTTAACCATCCGGCCAACGTCCGCACCAGTCGCTCTCTCTGCCCGCTCCTCCTCGCCGTCTGCGGGGCTGAGGCTCTGCAGGCTGCGGTACTCGTGGTGGGCGTGTCCTCTCGTCCTGACGTCAGGGCGTCGCGCAGGCAGCTCCGCGCAGGTAACATGAAGGTAAAAGGCCCGTGTTGGACACTTCACTCTAATAATAAGTTTATAATTAGCATGTACTTAAAGTATTACAAGTTTTAAAAACAAGGCCCAAATGAGTATTACACTGCCGTCCTTTTTTTATCATTACTAATGTAAGATCAGATTTATTTTTCATGAACTTTGAAATCAGGACAGAGAGGGAAGAATGTAAAATGAGATGTATTTTTGTGGAGATTTATTTAGTAGATATCCTTCTTTTTCTCTGTTTTATATTTGATCCTTGAACGATTTAATTAAGATAAGATAATTATTTATTAGCCCCACTATATAGTAATTTATATACTTAAAGTATTCTGCTCCTTCCTTTTGATCTGGAACTATATAACGCCACGCACTTTACATGCGTGATTAAGATGCGGAGTGATATGATGAAAAATTTGATGTGCCACTTTATAGTTCCAGGTGTACGAGCAGAACACAATATGTATACTGTATGTATACCATATGTTAAAAAAACATAAATTACATTTTCTAAATCCTCAAACATACGGCTGAGAAAAATAAGGTAATATGATACAAAATAAATCTCAGAAAATACAAATCTCATCTTACATTCTTCCTTCTCTACAGATGAAATGTCCTAATTAAAAGTTTATGATATATATATTATTATGATGTGTATATATATTGCAAAGCAACCGCTATTGTCGAGTTGCTCTCCAGTCTCTCCATCTGTGTAAATGCCTTATTTAATTTTTCTCGAGAGCAAGGTTGATAGTATATCAGACAAAGTTTAATTCGTGCATCTAATCTTTCTAATCATCTAACACTTGTCCACTTGCAGCCTAAATGCTGTTAAGTATCCTCAGTATCAGTGCAAACTCTGAATGTCGTTTTCCTTTTTTCAACCACTCTCATCTGTTCCTGTCAATCAAGGGAGCCAAGAGGAACATGGTGCACTGGGTGCACAACAACGTCTCTGGTGCCTGCACTTCAGAAATCCCCATCAATACAACTGTACTAACTTCACTTCACCGAAGAGTCTAATCTGAAGGTAAGTTTTTCTCTCTGTAGAGGTTCATATAAAACTAAACCCTGAGCTTCCTAAGATTCTATTTGCCCTTTTCCACTAGCCACAAGTGCCTATTTTAAGCCATCTTATGTTTGTCTGTACAGCACAGTTTGAAGAGCTGTGTGCACGTGGTGGCAGTGCAGGTGCATATACTTTTCATTTGTCTGCATGCAGGACAAAAAATCCTCTTCGTCTTAATTTACAGCTTACCTTTGAATGCCATCGTAAACATTACTCTCAACCCAAGGGACCGATTAAGAAAACATCATAAGTAAGAAATATGTCCACCATACACAACCAACTGAATTTTACAGTAACTCTTGTGCAAGTATCTGACTCATTTGTTGTTGTTGATGTTTTGTTTTTTTAAATAGTGTCTTATGATCGGATTCTGTCCATTGAAAATCTGAGCGATGTTCCAAATCCATGGAAGGGATTCACTGTGAACCGCTGCTTAGTGCTGGCCCTGGTCGTCCTGCTTGTGACCTCAGGGGTGAATGAACTGCACGGTGAGTACTGTAATCATACATACAGGGAGAAAACACAGCTGACAAAGGAGATGTCTTGAATAAAGAAAAACATGCGGTATCTCGTTTATTTCTGGATTATTGCAGTAATGTGCTACACACATGGTAAACAATATATACTGCATGGCTGCCTCGAACAATGCTTTCTACTTCAGTGCATTATTTGAGCATTTTCCACTCCACACTTCCTGGTCGATGGCTTTTGTGTCCTGAACTCCTTCTCCACTGTTTAAGGTGCCTTGTATATTATTTTGTTTTGCAGATGCCGTGGGCTCTTTTGTTGAGGAGACGGGTATTAGATCTTTCATTAGGAGTCTGCAGGATGGTTCAATAACTCAGGTATTGTCCACGACTGTCACACACCTTCTCACAAAGCCCACGCATTCTGTTTAGAGTCAAATCAATGGTCAGATTGTTTTGGGGGGTTTTTGCGTCCCCCCCCACACACACTTATTCAGAGCAGTGCACATGAATATAGATTTTTGTTTATGTTTCTGTGTGCAGTTTGAAGATAAAGTATATACTTAATGCTGTAGTAATAGTAGAAGAAGTTGACTGAATGGTGTAAATAATTTTGGTTCTTCACTGTCTGTGGAACTGCTCCAGGTGTTCAGTTCAATGTCAGGTAAAACTGAACTGTACAATAATATAGAAAAGCACAAACAACAATTCTAGTTGATTTCCCTTTAACTTCAACAAAACTACACCATAAACGTTAGACCCGTTAAATACTGTACTGTAGAATCTAATCCTTGAAGGCACTGTATAAAAGATCTTCATGCGGTTGTAAATGTGCATAAGGCCATGTGTAAACCTGTGTGTCGTCTGCTGCTGTGTGCCTCCAGATCTCCATATGGGATAGTTTTATGTGTTGGTGGGGAGCTGAAGAAGTCGGAGCGATAAGGAGAAGAAAGAAGCCGATTGGCCCCAAAGCCGTCCTGAAACCCAAAGCTAAAGAATAAAAAATGCACAGCTGCTGAAAGAAGAGTGAGAGGTCAAGAAACAGAGGTCATTAGTCGTCACAACAGCAGGTCGACAAAAAAAAACAGTCGTCGGTATAATTGGCATCTTATTTTAACATAAGGCTAGACAATTTAAAATTCAAAAGACAAATGCAGAAATATCGATCAACTTTAATACATATTTTAATCACTGAATCAAACCACCAATGTGCTCTTAAAGAAGATAAGAGGTTTTGAATAAGCAATACGTTTTTTTACTACTCAGACAACTTCTTATAATAGAAGACGATAATACTGATACTTGAATTATATAGTATCAAATATCTGTTAACACGTATATTTTTCAATAAACCTGACTACCTGTGAGTGTGAGAAACATCTTGCTGTGAGTTTACTACACGATATGGGATAAGGCCTCCCAAGGTTAACACGTGCCCTCTCTACCAGTGTATTAATACTGGTAATACACTGGTACTAGTAAACTATTCATGAATGCACTGCCAAATGACAAACAGCTTCAGCGGCATCCGCACTCCTTTGCTATTATATCGGGTTTAATGGAGAGATAAGTCCCGTGTTCATTCAAATCCACAACCTCAAGGGCGTCGTAGGCCACAGGCACACAGCACGGAGCGCGCTCATCCACATTCTCACTCTCGATGTGGGAGTTGAGCAGCACGGCGTGGTTGTTGGCATTGATAAGCGGGAACGCACACGAGCCGCGGCAGTTGTTGATGGTGGCTGTGTTTGGACCCACGAGATGCCTTTCAAGGGAGATGGTGAGACTCTTCAGCCCGCAGACGTTGCCCCTGGCTTGGTTATCGGGGTCCGCCCTGGTGGTCCGCGGTCCGCTCCGCTGCTCATACGCGTGGGCCACCGTCTGCAGGGCCTTCAGCAGCAGAAAGGCACGGTACTGGTTCTCTCCTATTTCACGCAGGAGAGAAAACAGAAGTACCAGTTAAAAAGGAATAATTCAGGAGCTTGAGTTGAAAATAAACAGGGTGGTGTGACTTGATCTGACTGGATTGTGGGGAGGTGCCTGATATCAAAAGTTTGGGGAAACTTTGCTTTGGGCTGTAGTTGTTGCACACATCACCTGCCGCTGGTTCCTTCTTCGGCAACACACTGAGTTCATTGAGCCTCCGCAGCCTCTCCGTGGCCCTGTGACCCACCTCCTCCTCCTCCCTTATTGCCTCCATTATCTGCATCCCAATCTGCTCCACCCTCTGCCGGAGCTCCTCCAACAGTGCGGGAGACAGGGCCAACTGTCCATGGTGCAGCTGAAGCGTGGAGCTCCACCCGGTGAAGGAGAAGACGGTGGGGTACGAGGAGTTGATCAGTCCTGCCAACAGCATCTCGTTAGAGGATACGCCCAGTGACAGAGGAGGCATGGAGTGAGCCGAGTCCAGCTTGATCTGAGGGGAGTCAGGGTGGTCCTGAGGCAGGACGCCACACAGAAACCGCCTCAGCTCACAGAGGAAGGAGAAGGTCTGCGAAGAGGCCGGGGGTGAACCCGAAACCTGTCTTTGTCGAGAAAAGGGAGTCAAAAACAAAGGTTCATGAGCACCACTCTGACAATATTCTGGGAAAATACTTCAATAGGCAACATGAGTTGCTAAAACTACCTCGTATCAGTTACCCCGGAGAAAAGCAGCAGTGGAGTTATGCTGATGTTACTTCCTGATTTCTCACCAATGAGGACGTCTTTTAGGTTCTGCTCTACAATGAGAGTAAGCGTGAGCAGAGTTTACTTGGAACGAGAAAGTGACAACGCGAGAAGATGGGATCTTACTCATATCAGGGGATTTCGGCTCAACAGAAATTCTCCACTTCTGAGAAACGTCGCCCACTGATGCTTTTCCCGTCAGTAGTACGTACTGTGTTTCTCCTGAAATACACGCAGACTGGACACAACAACAGGGGTTGGCAGTTGACAATATTAACCACAGGTCATGTGAAATCTGCAAGTGTCTTATTGTTTGTCTTTTGAAACATCATTTACAAATATCCATTGCTGTGCTACAGCTAAAACAAATGTACAATCAACAGATCGAACAATGCAATCTGTGCAATATTCGCAGCCGGCCTTTCTGTACCTGCGTGTTCGGCTTCATAGACTGACTGGAGAAAGTGACGGCCAGGCCTTCGCCTCCTCTGAGTGGACTTTGAAAAGCCAAGAGCAGCACGGGGCTCAGCCTGAGCAAGGGAGACTGTGGCAGGTCAAAGGTCAGCACGAGTGCTCCGCTGTCGTCTTCCTCTGACACAAGCGCTGATGGAGCAAATAATTCATGACCCAAGATTCAAGAATACAACAGCAGCCAACATTTAGACTAAAATGGTTGCAATCAGAGAGCCCTCTTACCTCCAGTTGGATGCAAAATCTCCAATCCACTTCTCTGGCTCCTGCTTGTTTCCTTCGAGAGCTTCAATAAGACTGAGCCTGATGAACTGTCAGGTGCGGTGCAGATTCCAAACAGAGCAAGTGTGTCGTTTGTGAGTTCACCGTCGCTCCCCGCACCTTCACGCAACGCTGCGAATATGTCATCCACATAGCACGGTGCGCTGCGGGGGGCGGGATGAGAAGCTGTTGAGGCCGAGGAGGACTGTCCCAAAGTCTCTGATGAGCTCATTGTGTGGCGGTCTCCTTTGGTTGAATTGGAGAAGAAAAAAAGAACAATTCACATGAAACGCTGGAGAGAATCCTCCAAGCGCACAAATTGACAAGAAACATAAAATCACGAAGGCATTTTACAAACGATGCATGAATACAGGTAGAATTGTCTGTGTAGAGTCTGACCAGTGGCCATGGGGTTGTGGTCCGGGATCAGCCGGTGTCCTTGTGAGACGTGCAGCGCCGCACAGAGCCGGGTCCAGCAGAGCATCAGCACTCCGCAGCACAAGACATTCACCACCAGCATACTTGTGTCGTCTGGCAATTTCTCGACTGCTTTGGGTCGAGCTGCAGACTCCAGACTTATGCACTCCCACCGTCCCTTCTCATTAACCGGGGAACACACTACCAAGAGAGGAATACCATGTGTCCTTGATGATTAAGACTGTGTGGTCTGTTTCTGACGTTTGAGAGGACCCTCTTTTTTTCACCATCAGGGAGACGGTTAGTTATCAACTACGCTCTCAGCATCACCAGGACACAGAAGCTCCTAATTCAAGGTGGTTTAAAGATTTAGTTTGACACTTTGGGAAATTCTCATATACTCAGGTATCAAGAGTTAGTTGAAAAGACCACTCTTGTGAGTTTGCTCAAAACATTAAGCTAGACTTAGTTTGCTTTAAGCAAAGTGGGAAAAACATCTATCTATACACATCTATATACATATATATATATATATATATATATATACATACATACATATATATATATAGATAGATAGGACAGCTTATGTGCTAGATTTGCTTATAATGGACAAACATAAGAGCAGTATTTATGTATCAGCAAGGTGAAGAAGCATATTACCCAAACCATTCCTTAGAAAGACTGTGATGAGTCAGTCATCACGTGATATGACTGTCGAAGGGTTTAAAAAGAAAAAGAAAAAAAAGAATTAAGATAATCGATTCATTGTTCATGGCAACTATTCTGCCTCTATTTCTGTTGATTTCAAGCGGGGGGGGGGGGGAAATGAAGCAACACAAAGACAAAGTTGGTGATGATAGAGCTGCGTGCAACAATATCATTCAGAGCATGTCCTCATTATTGTGTACCATGTTATCGGACTCGGAACAAAAAACCCCTGCGCTCAAAGAGAGGAGTGGAGAGGCGCCATCTGATACCTTTCAAGGAACTGTTACTCCCATCACCAGTCTCACAGCTGCAGTCTTGTTTTGCAGACAGTCAAGGTCTCCGAGCTGCTCGGTGGCCATGTATCCCAAGAGATAAAGTCAAGGTTCACGCTACAAAACTCCAGTGAGGAATGAAAAGAGTCATTCATTAATCTCAACTGTTTTCAATAGATCATTTGTAGAACATTTCTTGGCAGCGACATCGTCCTGACGGTTACTGGAGCATATGTACACGGTGGGAATCAGAGCATGTATTCAACAGTATCTGAATGAAACCATAAATCTACAACTTGGTGTTGTCAGTGTTCCACCATGGTGGGCTGTCTGGACCCCATCACTGTCTTTACACTGCTGCTTTAACCATTGTGGACCTTTTCAGAAGAGTCCAGGTGAAAAGCTTCACTCCACAGACTCGCTGGGAGGTTTTCTCTGACACAGTAATGGCATTTTGTAAAAAAACAACACGAAAAACGCGAGTCAAGTCATCAAATGGTCATTTCAATTGTTTGATATAGAAAATCTAAACACATGAAGCGATTTCACTTTTTGCAATATGCCAAGATTGTTTTTGTCTCTGTGTTCTTTACTAGTCATGAATAAAATATAAATTTTTATGTGTCAACTTCAGGATGATATGTTCCATGAGGGAAAACAGAATTGAATCAGACATAAATGCAACTGCACAACAAAATAAATTCAATTATTATATGAAACATTTTTATTATAATTATAAAACGCAGGGGGAAAAAAACATTAATTCCATTTGTTTCATTAAAACATCTTAGGATAGAAGCACCAACACCGAACAATAACAATTTTTTCCATAGAAACCTGGGGCCTTTGGGGAAAATAGGTTTGCTGTTATTGCACCTCAAACCTGCCCTGGCTTCACCAATCAGAGATCACGAGACACGTACTGGAGTTCACGCCACGTCCGTTGAAATCATTTACCCAACAAAGGACCGTGAGCCTCCTACTTAGAGACAGAAAATCTAGACAGAGGCATTTGTTAGACGAGGAAGATGCTGAAAGTCGTAGCCGTTTCGCAGCTTCTCGAGGTCAAGCTAACTCATAAAGCTTTACAAAGCTGGATTTCACTGGAGGGGCTTGGATGTATGTGACGGTGAGAACGAATCTGAGGAGAGATGACTAATTGTATCCTTGAAATACTCTTTGAGGAGCTGGGTCCTGGTCCTGAGTTGCGATACTGAGGGACTTTGTCACACCACAAGATGGTGAAATTGGCTTGTGGCGTGCAGTAGTTTAAAGAGAATCATTTGCATCATTTCAAGCAACTGGAAAAGTTCCTGAGTTAAGACCTTTGGCAGGATTTGGAGTAAACAGCCTCGACTGCAACGCTCTCACAGGTTTATCTGTCAACAATGTAGCAGGATGGAGTGTGCTGGAGAACTGCATAGAGGCTTTAAGTTCAAATCATGCTTCAACACCAAAGGACTTTGATAACAGCACCTCATCCCTTTTGACTGATTATACAAGTAGCTACAAGACTGGTTGAGATCTGAAATACATGTAAAATAAGTGTTTCCCTGAACTATTCTCACCGGCATATACACCACACCGCCCTCCCAGGCCAGAGAAACTTCAGTAGGTTAGACTGGACCTCCCAGAAAGCCGCCAGGCAAAGCTCGTGTTGACGATTGTTAACCATAAATCCCTGCACCACAACTGGAGAAGAGCAATATTTTAGTATCAATAGCTGCAATTTCCTTGTTTTAAGTGAAGGAGAGCACCGTGCTGTCTGTCCGACTAGTAGTATTACAAACTGACAGGAATCTGAAGACACAGTTAAAAGCATAACATGTAATTGCAATTGTATCAAACATCAAGAATATGAAAATCATAACAGCATCAACGATAATTACAAAGAACCTCTCAGTGCTGGTAACAAATGGACTCTAATCGTCTCTAAGCTTGATCTAAAAACGACTTTCTTCTTTTCACTTGAACACTCGCAGAAGGGCAACACGTGTTTACAAAGTGAGTGCACAGGACAGGAGTTTACTATAAAGCTTTCATTATTAGTCTATACTTCCCTTACATATGCACTGACAAGTGGGAAAATAAAACCACACACACAAAAAACTGAGCTTAAGTGTATTCCCACTATCAGAGAAACAAAAGAGGTTTGGCTGCTCTCACTTTCAAACGAAGTGATGCACGCGCACGCTCGCACACGAAACACAAGTGTTCTACATCAGCATGTCTCACAGTAGGCGTACATTACATGGGAGGGCCTCGTTGGTAAGACATCTACAGACGGACAGTGCGGTTGTGAAGAGGCCGACTCTCAGCTCTGTGTGCACCAGTAAAGATCGAGTTGGTAAAAATCAGAATTACTGTTTGTCTTAAAAAAGAAGCACCATTTTTCCTGCAGAATGTGGGTTGGTACAAAAGTAACAAAACAACAACGATAAAAATGATAACAATTCTGGAGCTGGAAACCTAGTTGTGTTCAAGTCACATCATCACTAGGGTACATATGCTGCGGTGTCGCCATGTTGTTAGACACCATCTATTAAGGTCCTGCGGTGGCAACGCTTCACTCTCCCCGGCTTCAAGCCTCCTGTTTAACAGGTTGAATTTAAGGGTCGCAATGCCCGCACCAAAACACCCCTATTGACTTATATATACTCATATATATATTTATATATGTATAAACTGTGTATAGAAACATATCTTATATACCCTTCTGTTTATGATGGAGACATACAAGGAAAAACAAAAACCTATGTACAAAAACAGTGTGTCTTGTTCACTTACAGATAAGCGACTCACTGTTGAGAAAGCGGGCTGATGCATGCTGCGTGAGAAACGTGGACCCCTCATACCTGTTTACTCTGAACCAGCTGCTGCAGAGTAGTTCATCAAAAGGTGGCGTCTACAGTTGTACACTAGGCATTCAAAGAACCATACAATAGCATATTAAATATGAGAAAGGAAAATACAAAATTCAAAACGGCTTTACAATTGTCCCTGTGTACAGCACCAAGTATCTGATTTGTTTCTGATGTTTTCACCATAGAATAAATAAGATCAGGCACAGTCCAAATTTAGCACCATTGTTTTCAGACTGTGAGTCAAGTACACACACTATTGCATTCTACAATGTCAACACAATTCAGGATTAAAAAAACAAAGAGAAAAAACAAATACCAAGGCAAATGGAGAGAGACTGACGGCATAAATATAATAATCTAAATTATACACAACTATACAGTTGGAGAATGAATCACATTCACAGTACAAACATTGTTTAGCCCCAAAAAAAACAAATTACACAATACAAAAAGCAAACAAAAAGGTGTGAGAAGAGTCCAGTAGTTTGTTGTGGTTATGGTTAATTGTGTTTTCCCAGTGTGTGAGGTGTTTGCATGCGTGCGTGAGTGTGTGTGTGTGCGTGTTGTATTAACTAAATGCAGTACAATTCCACACACTCGTGTCCACATTTGAGTCTAACACATTTTTGCTTGAACCTGCCTTTACCAACAGCAGAGATAAATATGAGTAAGTTTAAGAAAAGTTAAAAATTCCTGCTGTGGCCCCACAGAGTAGTGTGATTTATCAAACTGATTGAAGGAGACACTCTTCATAAATACAGAAATTAGTTAAATCTTCTATTATTTATTTTTTTACACCTGGATTCAGTTTCACTTAACAACAGTGCAGCCACAACCCCCTGACACTGACTGTGGGTTTCTAGGAGAGAGTGGCTGACAAGACACGAGAACACAAAGCACCATCTCATTAAGCAAATTTCATTGGGTCTTATTTTAAAAAAACAAACAAACAAAAAAACATTTAAAAGGTACTGTTATTGTTGTGCTCGGCTCAACGTTATTGGCACCCCTGGAGATGTTGCCAATTCACAATGTTTTCAAAATGAATCCGTTATCAGATCATTTTCTGTCAAAATATAAACTGGTTTTCTTCCACACTGTTTTAAAAGGATGTGAAATAAACCTGGTTATTGTCACAAAATACAAAAAGGCTCCTTTCTGAGTAAACAAAGAAACTTTCACTCATATGATAAATATAAGATATTAGAAGATAAACACTGAACCACACCTCAAGAAAAGTTCCCATTACTGAATGTGAATTTTAATGGTTTTGTTAGTAGCAAAGAAAGGAGACATTAGTTTTTAGGTGAGTCAGAGTTTTGTACCACTTTGCTTTTGGGTGAAGAGTCTTTAACGTGAATGACCCATTTTCTTTCATATCACTAGAGCAAATAATCAACATAACCAGAGTTTGTGGGGTGTCAACAATCCAGCCAGAACTTTTTTTTTTGCTACATGAGTAACTATCTTAATATCCAGTGTGAAGTCAGACCAAAATATCGTGTTCCTCATCTTGCTCAATAGTCAAACGTACTGCGACAGTAGTGAAACCGAATTTCACTGAAGAAAGAAAACAGAGATATGAGAGGACACTTGCAGAGAGGAAAAGCTGCATGTCGTCTGAGCAGAATTCAGTGAACTGGCCTGTGTGTGTGTGTGTGTGTGTGTGTGTGTGTGTGTGTGTGTGTGTGAGAGAGAAAAATGTGATGAAACTTTAGTATGTGTGCTTTAATCTATTAATGTGACGTAAAATCTATGAAATGTGATATTTTTTGAAGAACACCAGTTGGTATAATCTTGACTAAGACACAGAAGTGACAAACTATCACACCACGAGCACGTTAATGTTGAACCAGACATGATAAACTCAGTTAATTTAGAGCTGGGCAGCAGCCAATACTGTTGTAAAGTCCTCAGACCAACATAATTAACTTACAACACCCCTCACATTAACATGACCAGTACCAATGAATTCTGCTCAAGGTAACCATAGTGGTGGTGCGGGTTCGTGTGTGTGTGTGTGTGTGTGTGTGTGTGTGTGTGTGTGTGTGTGTGTGTGTGTATGTTTGTCTCAGAGATCCCACTACAGAAGCCGGTCTTGGAGGCGGTTGGGTAGTGCAGACGTTTTGAAGCACCAGTGAGTGAGGACAGTGTCTTGGTCCGCACCTGGACATTTGCATAGTTTATTTAATGTTGAGGTAGTATTCATCAATTACCTGGTGGATCAAAGTAGAAAGGAAGAAAAGCACATGAGTGATTCTGTGGCTGATACATTCAACAACTGAGCCAAAATGGTATGAAATCATGTCACTTTCAAAATCCACTTTTATCATCCAGCATAGGTTTTATACTTTCAATCTAAAACCCAATAAATGTCTTACCTTGTTCAATCAGAACAACAGCTTGTGGGAGCACAGGGAACACAGATATCCTGTCTCTCTCACTCCCTACCAGTCTCTCTCTCTCTCTCTCTCTCTCTCTCTCTCATTCTCCTCCTCTCTCCACCTTCTGATTGCCCTTTTCCCTTCCCCTTCCTGTCCTCCCTTCCCTCCCCCTCACACCCCAAACCCTATCTAGGTCGGGAGCCGGGGAGCTGGGAGGTGATGTAGTTACCATGCATGCCCTGAGTCCTCCACATGCTCCCGCCACCACCTGAGCTGCTGGCTGGTGGTGGAGGGGGCAGCCGGGGGGAGTAGTGCACTGCGAATGGACAAGACGACGAGGAGGCTGACATGGAGGAAGAGGAGATGGAGGCATTAGCGGTGGCGGCGGCAGCTGAGACAGAAGCAGAGGAGGCAATGGTGGAGAGAGAGAGGGATGACTGTGCTCTCTGGTGATGGAGAGAAGAGAGTGAGAGACGGGAGGCGTGGAGGGAGTCTGAGCGAGACGATGACTGAGGGTCAGGTGCTGAGATGGAGGGGGCGTTATGTAGGGGTGGCGGGGGGGGCAGGGAGAGCATGGGGGGAGATGGGCTGTGCAGGACCGACTGGGTGCGGCTGTGCTGAGCCTGGGAGAGGGGGAGTGGTGAGGACATGGAGGCCAGGCGTGTGGAGGCTGGCTGGGGGGAGGTGCGCTGCTGGGTTTGGGAGGAGGCAGAGGAAGTAGAGGAGAGACTGAGCAGAGAGCTGAGGCCTCCAGAAGTGGGCAGCGTAGCCCCAAACTGATGGGAGGACACTGAGGGAACCACGTGGTGAAATATACCTGCAAATCATACAGTAGAAAATGGAAGGAGGGGCGGAGCGAGAGAGTGGAGAGTGGGGAGTGGGGGCAGATAATAGAAGCAAAGACAGCGAGAAGGAGGGGGGACAAAGAGAGAAGCAAGGACTGAGCCGAGTTGTGCATAGCGCCAAGCAAGTCTTAGACAAGCACACAAAGCAAACGTAGTCAGTCCACTGTGAATGTCGCCAGACAGAAAACTAATAAATGTGGCCAAATCAGGATCACATTAGTGTCTGTACCAGTCTGTACCAGAGTCTGTACCAGAGCTAAATTGATTAGTGGCCGGATTTTGAGTTACCAGTGAACTGACTCAGACATACAACTCCAACAGATACACCCACAGAAAATGATAAAGGAGTAATGTAATAATCATGTAAAACATGTTATGATTGGCCGTCAATCACAGATCTTTAAGACAATTCACGGTATTTTTCATTTTCATCATTTTTGTGATACAATCAATGATAAAATGCAACATTTTCCGAGGGTGTTTCCAACTGCAGCACTCAAGCCAGTCCATGTCAAAGCGAGGCAGCGCAGAGAGTAAGTCAGTCGAAGACAGACAGAACGACAGCAGCGCTGGGCCTCCACTTACCTGACTATATCATCTGGTCAGTTAGCTCAGTCTATTCTTCATTAAGTTGACCCCAGGATAAGTCTAACACCTCGCTCTGACTTTGAATCCCTCAGCAAAACTTTACATGATCACTTAACCTGCGATGCTCACCTCCAGCCGCTCCCCCTGCCAGCCCGGCACTGGAGAAGCTTCCCAGGGCAGAGTGTCCGTTGACGAGCCGCGGGCTCCCACTCACCGAGGATCCGCCTGTCTGGGCCCCGAACAAGGACTGTAAGACCGAGGCCCCTCCCAGTGGGAACTGCGAACCCAGGTACTGTCCCACAGATGACCCTGTGGTTGAGGACACTGCTACAGGACTGCCTCCCACCTTCCCAGTAAGAATCCCCCCTCCACTGCTGGCAGCGGCAGAGATGAAGAGGTTCTGACTGCTGCTTGCTGCCAGGCTGCTGCTTGTCTTCAAATCCCAGTCCCGAGGCGTCTTCTGCTTCTGGAGGGCCTGGCGCTGGTCTGAGCTGCTACCTCCCTGAGCTCCACCACCACTGCCGCTGCCTCCACCGCGAGACCCTGCCTCCTGACTGAGGAAGGGATTGGGGGTCATGTAGCTGGACGACTCTCCTTCACTTCCTTTTCTCACATGTTGATTTTGTTGCTTGTGGTCAGAATCTGAGTCTGTGCCCCGGCCGGACCCACCCATGCCGAAAGGAGAGCCCCCCTGTCTCAGGTCGGAGTTGGGTTGCTTAGGGTCGGAAATAGGTGAAAAAGTAGATTTCCACTTGCTGTTAGAGGACAAGGACGACGAAGACGAGGCCTCACTGCCTGTGCTGTTTCCACTGCTGCTACCAGACTTTCTGCCTGGTGGTGGGGGAATAAAAAGAGTGGTTATCATCAAGTAGTAGAAGTGCAAAAGTTTTTATTTCAACACCAATACAAACATTTTCTTCTTCCTCTTACCTCTTTCACCGTCGCCCAATCTACTGGGTCCATCCCTGCTCTCTAAGGATATAGTAGCAATTTTTCTTTCAATACTAGAGAAAAGAAACACAATGCCAAATCAAAACACACTCAGTCACAGGTGGCAACAAAATGCTTGAGCTCTATAAAAACTGCAAGAGGTGATACAATCAAATGACATGAAGTCAAGTTTTTGATTCAAAGAATTGATTTGAAATAAGAGCAAATGGAAATGTTGTAATTGGCACCTGGACATGAAGCAAAAGCTTAAAGGGCTTCAGAAAGATGAAAAGTAGCCTACAGCTGTAGTGGAAACTCAACAACCAGAGCAGCTCAGCAGGTTCACTGTTCTCGAATTACTATGACTGTATTACCGTGAACTAGAGCTGTCAGCTGGGTATCCCGAGTCCTCCTCATCAGAGCTGGGGGCTGAGGAGTAACGGCCTGTGCCATTGAGCTCCAGGGGGCGCTCTCGCTTCAAGACAGGAGGCTGGTCCAGGTCCGGCCCAATGGGGCTGCGACTTGATTGTTCTGGGGAGGAGATGGCAGAGATCTCCAGAGGCTGGTTGATGTTGTTCACCTGTTAGGACAAGGACGTGCAGATCACAACCAGATGACTCTTCGATGAGGCCAGACGTAAAGTTTATTCACAAAAAGGTGAAAATGCAGCACGTTTTTGTAACAGACCCCACAAGCAATATATTTCTGTAAAAAATGCAGCATATGGCCTGATGATAGTGAATGTGACTGATAGAATTAGTAGTAGTTTGTAATCATTATGCAATGATTCAGTGAACCACAATTTAGTACAAATCGGTACATCAACAATCAATATAGTATCATAATTACTCCCTGCTGGATTCCATCTCAAATGGTGTTGGGGACTCACCATAGAGTTAATGTTGAGTGGTGATCCCGAGGAGTGGTTGTTGGAGCTGAGCCCGGGGAATGACCTCCTCTTTGGGGATCCGCTGGCGGTGACAGCCCCTGCCGAGCTGCGTTTCCTTCTCCCACGCTTGCGTCCCTCTTGGGAGCCCAGGCTGTGTGAGGAATGCGATGACATAGTATGCACGGGCGTGTGTGCGTGTGGTGTGCCGGGGGACTGGTGGTGGTGGTGGTGGTGGTGGTGGTTTCCATGGTTACTGTGGTATCCCTGCTTGGCTGAGTTGCCAGTGTGATGGTGGAGGCGTAATCCTCCGGCCGCACTGCCTACACTGCCTGACGAAGTGGAAGACGAGGATGAAGAGGAGGAGGACGAGAAGAAGATTCTCCTCCGCAGTTCACTGTCCTGGGGCTCAGTGTCAGATTCAACCCCCTGGCGGTCTTGTCCGTCTTCTGGAAGAATCCTTGGTGGTCCATCTGCATACTGGAGCACACCTCCAGTATTGAGTGGAGGGCTCTGGATGGGACCTCCTCGAACTATCGGTCCTGTCAGAGGAGTGTTGCCATGTGGAAGAGGCGATGACAAAGCACCATTATGATCCTCAGGGTGAGGACCTCCGTTCATCAGCCCTGAGCTGGAAGAATATCCTTAAGAGATCAAACAGATAAGAGATGAAGATGCATAGGAACAGCAGACAGGCAGTTATCAAATACAAATACAAACATTTAACGCACCTCATTTGTATTATTTGTTCAGTAATGTCTGAGAATGTGGTGTAGAAAACTGCAGTGCATCTATAGGGTTATATATATATATATATATGTATATATATATATATATATTGAGGGGTTAAGGAGAAATTCTTACCATTGGTCTGGCTTGACTGAGATACAGGACTCGGAGTACTTCTCTGAAATTATGAGCACAAAGAAAATAATGTGTTAAACTAGAAAAATAAAGGAATCTAGGTGTAACAATAGCTGTTAATACTAACCACTCTTTTTGTGTGTCTTCATGTGTATAATCACATAATCAGAACATTATATCTGCAGCAGGGCAACAATGTCGGTAGCCTAAACTAAGGTACGAGAGCACTTCCTGTCAAAGGAGTTTCAGAAACTGAAACCGGATGTCATGTTAAATGTGTACAACAACAAAACTGCGTCGCTCACTTTATTTGTGATGGCAAAAAAGAAAGTGTTGTGAGGGTCCTCACCAGTCTCTCAGCTCGACTAGGGAGCACCACGCTGGCCAGTGGGATGCTGACTGGTAGTTTACTTGGGTGGACAGTGCTCAGGGGGATGCTGATTGGAAGGCTCGTAATGCTGTTATCACCCTGAACAGACGGACTCCTCTCCTTACCACCCTTTAAAAGAGAGCATGGGAAAATGTGTTGAGAGTGAGATAACGAAAGATTGCAAGAGAGTTAGAAAACTGCATGTTTACAGACAGCAAAGAAAAATGCATATTTACCCTCTCTAAACTTTTCAGTACGTCAGTTGCATTTGGAGAGGGGCAGTTCTGTTTGGCTCCAAGCGGAGAGTTAACACCACCCAGTTCCCTATAAAAAGAGGAAAAGACAATTCAAAATTTACTTAGATAACAGTTTAGTGCTTTACAGACCAACCTGGAGACCTTCAAAATAAAATAGTTAACTGTTGAAAACTGGGAGATTTTAGCCCCTACCAACCTGTGTGTGGTCAGTCCCGGGCCTCTCAAGTAGGCCGAGGCAGTGGGGTCCTGGTTAAGGTGCCTCCGCAAGGCAATCTTGGCAGGGGAGAAGCGCGTGTAATCAGGAAGCATGTGGGAGGAGCCTTGCTGCCTCTGCCGAGCATCAGAGGCGGCAGGTACGATCTCGTGGTCAGGAGAGATGGGCAGGTAGCGAGAAAGAAGCTCTCCCTTTGTGCTGGCCCGGTCAAAACAGGGTGAGCTGGTGCCATTAATAGAAAGCTCTGGGTTAACACCATTGAGGGCTGGGGCAGAGGACAGGCCATGCTTAGAGGAGTCCATGTCTGTGGAAGAGCATGATTCCAGGCTCTTTCTGTATGGGGAGCCCTCGCGGGGGCTGTAGGATTTGAGCTGAAGCAGCTCCTGCTGGCGTTGACTTTTCTCCAGCTCCACAATGCTGATCTGCAAACAGACACCAGGGGGAGCCATTACACAGGAAGCAATTCAGCATATCAACAACCGTGATGAAGAGTAGGCCAGAGAACACAGCAAGTATGGAGGAGCATAATAAAGACTGATTCCATCATTTGTAGATGTCGAGGTGAACTGTATACCTGCAGCTCCAAGCAGTGTCTCTGTTTCTCAGAGATTTGTCTGCGCAGCGCCTGCTTCTCCTTCAACAAACTTTCCAAACACAAAGAGCCCCAATCGAGCTTCAGCTCCTCACATCGAGACTTCAGCTGGAAAAAAATGTACACATTTGCTGTTATCCATTTTCTTTGTAAAGATAAACTATACTGTAAGAGTTCAACAAGGACTTCAACCGTCAAAGACACAGATCATGAGTGGCAGAAATGGTAACAGGTGTGAATCACTAGAGAGGCTGCTGAAATAACAAGGTGGAGGCTACAACAGTAACGGGCTCTGGGGTCTCACCAGTAGCAGGCTGTGGTCTCGAAGCAAGACCATGTCTCTCTCAAGCTGTTTAGTCTGCTCTTTCAGCTGACGGTTGTGAGCCGAGATCTCCTTCTGGGCCTGCAGCAGGTCTTCCACAGTCAGAGCTTTCACTCCCAGCTTGCCACCAAACACACACACACATAATACACAATGTCATACATCAGCTAAAAGCATGTAATGCCTGAAGAACTATTTAAAAAAATCACTGAAAGCCGAGTCATCACCCTGCTGCAGTAACATAAAGTGTATTTGGGGTATGAACGCTGTGTCATGATTAATGTCAGGTCATGCTAGACTTGGCAAAGCAGAGCGTTTGTGCTGTCTGTATACCCTTGGATTATTAAATTGTTCATAATAAAATAAGTGTAGAGGGGTGGGTCAGGGACAAGTGGTGCAAATGTCTAGATGCCAATATAAAATCATTTACAGTTTACGGTTACATTTTCCTACCTCATCTAGTTTGGTCTGAAAGAGACCTTTGATCTTGTCCTTGTGAGACTGACAGACAGAGTGGAGCTGCTCCGCCTGCCCCGACAGGTCCCTGTGTTTTTGCTGGAGGCAGAAAGGTAAACAAGAAAACAGGTAATGTCATTGTGTGGTCGTGAAAAGTTGAAGGAAAAGAAGTAAATCAGTAACGTGTGTAATGACATTAAATACCTTCTCCTGTTCTAAAAGCTGCTGCAGGTTGGACCGGTACTGAGGAGTCTTCATATGGGCCATGAACTGAAGGTATTGAACTTTGATGTTATCTGTCAAATGATGTGGGTTCAAGACACAAAGAAAAACAAGCAACACAGAAAATTATTAGTAAGGTTTTTGGAATAAGTGATCAAAGACAGACCAACATGGAGTCTTGACCACACCATCGGTCAGGTCGGGCAGAAACTCAGACTTTTGGAAACAATGATGCAGACAACCATGATTGCTTCCTGATTGGGTCTCATCAGTCATGACATATTCCTCCCCGATACATCCTGCTCCTATTACATGATCCTTTTCAGGAACAAAACATATTGCATCAGCCTCGACTACCAGTGGTGAATGCAACATGGATAATGAATTCCGAGCGTTGTTGACCTCGATGTCTATCCGAACAGCTGTTATGCAGTAACATTGTGCATGTTGTAATGCTACAACTACATGTGCAGGAGGCAGGCTGTTGCTGTTACAATTACTGTAGGCACGCACAGATCCAGTGTACGTGTGTGAATATTTTTGATACAGAGCTGAAACACTCTCTTCGAGTGTTAACTAACCAGGCTTTCTGACTCTCCTAATGACATTTCATTTTCTAGTGTTGACTGTTAAATTGTCATTAGGAGATCACATTTTCAATGCTGTCCTTTGCGACAACTGAGCTTCCCTGCAAAAGTTTTGAATCTTGGATTTTAAAAACTGTATTTTGTAAATATAGATCTGTACAACGTCTAATACATCTTCACAAGCTCACCGAGCAGTTGTTGTAGACCGGGCGGTGTCGGGCTCAGCAGCAGTTGATTAGAGGGATAGTGTTGGACCTTGGGAGGTAGCTGGTAGAAGGGACTCTGAGGTGGCCGGTATGCATCTACACACACAACAAGCATATTTAAATTAAAGCCAAACATTGAAGTAAAGAGGATTTTAGTCTCTTCGATAATATGAGGCAGTTTAAGAGTTTAAGATTAAAGGAGCAGAAAATTGATAGTATTGTGTGTGTGAGCTCTGACCCTGAGGGGGTGCCGCAGAAAGGGTCTTGGCGTGCAGCAAATCCAGCGCGCTCTGATTCTTCTTGTTTTTCTTCTCAGCAGCCGGTGCATTTTTCTTGGGTCGACCGCGCTTCTTGTTGTTCAACTTTCGACCTTTGGACAAGAGCCTGGTTCTTCTGGGTTTTGCAGTGGGCTTGACCACTGTCACCAGGCTGGGACGCTCTTCCTCACCACAGGAGTCCTGCTGTAATATGCATGGACAGCACATATGTAAGTACACAAAGAGTACAGTGATTTCTCCTTGGTGATATAAACTGAATGAGGTGTTCGTTGAATACAGGCGAAGTAAATTTGCGCATGTCCTACCTTGTTTTGTTCTTTCATTTTTGTGGGCGTGGTACTATTGCTTTTACTATCCTTCGTATCCTTCTGCTGACGTCTCCTAGTTGCCTCTTGCTCCTCCTGATACAAAATCAACCATTTTAATTGTTTCAATTCTAAAACCTAGTCATACGGTCTAAACATTGAAGAGGAAGACTTACCCTGAGTTTAGGATTTTTGAGACTAGCAAAATAGTTTTCAAGCTGAAAAAGACAAGAAAAAAAAGAGATTATTTTACATTGCTCTTGATCAATTCTATTAATACTATTATTATTAATGTAATCTGTCTCATAATTTTTACAAGTAATTAGTTCACCAAAGTTTCATTTACATCCAACAAAATTTGATTGGCCAACACCTTTGTCTGGATCCTGATTTTAAATGCCACTTTTACTAGTGATCCTTGTTCAATCACAATCACAACATTTTCTGTTATCACTTTTCTCTGCTAATGAACTCTCTCATTACATACTAAATACATCTGTTAAGTCAAACTCATTCAGGGCATCTTTTAAAGCAAAGGAAGCCCACAAGAAATATGGTTTTCTTGTTTCAAACTAATACACAACAAATGTGTGCTTGCATGTATTTGTATTGTTTCCACAGGGTCTTTCTGGATTACATGGCATTGTGGCAAAAGTTAAGTGGTGCTAAAGCTGCATTTTTGAAAGCACAGTTTAATTCAATCTGCATGCAGTCTAATTCTGTTCGGCTTGCTTGACCAAAAGCCATTCTCTGCCAAATCCCTACTGCGACACTATTGCTGCTGTGGTTGCACCACCCTTTAATTCATGAAAAATATACAACATAATCATAAAGAATGCGTACGGGAGGTGCAGCTGCCCATAGTGGTAACACGCAACACATCAACACATCGAGACCGTCACCAGCACCTTTAAGGCAGCCGAGCAGCTTTCTCACTGGGATTCCCTCTGGTAACCAAGGCTTCAGTGACTTCCAATGAGCTTGTGTTGCCTTGTATAACCCTGTATAACATCCTTAGATTGTTTACTCCTGAGACAGATTACTCAAGATGACAACAGCTGGTGTTATGACAGCCAGCTTCTTGAGTTGAGGTTACTCTTAGTGTCAAAGGTATAATGCGTTTGTACCTCTTTGCCAGTCATTGAATGTTTTATTGTTCCCAATATTTTCTCAGCAAGAAATTCTAGTCTCAGCACTTTTATAACTCATTGCAGGAACAGTGACATTTTCAGGGCTTACTATGGTGCGGTCTATGGTATGCAGGTAGTAGGAAACTGGTTTTCCAGTCCAGGAAACAGAGCCCCTCAGTGGAGAAAGCTCCACAACACGCATTATTGTGCCAATATCTGCATGAAACAGAGAAAAACATGCACATCATACACCAATCAAAGGAAGTTTTAAACATTAAAATCTGCTTTTTCACTAATTGTGGTACTTACCACTCAAGTTTCGACTGTTTATTCTAAAATTTAAAGGTGCAAAAGGTTTGGAGGATACAATTTTCCCACCTGCAAATGAACAACAACACAGAAAATAAGCATTAATTTTCTTTCTTTCTCTGATAAATTCTAGACACTGTGCAGTCAATCATGTTTTCTTCTTAAAACAGAAGTAATACAATATAGAAAAACTAAACAAAAGGAAATCTATAATTCAACCCTGTCGAGTTGATCAGGATTTCAATCGTGATATTTTTTTCGTTCTCTCTATTACAGAACTTTACCAATTAAGTATGTGTAGATTTCTGAACTGGATGTTTACATTAAACTTGGCCATAAGGAGTGATCACAAAAATAATTCAGTGGTTAGCTGCACAAGACTAACCTTCCTTCATGTTAGCAAAGCGCTCCTTCAGCTGGTGATCTACCTCTGGACCAAAGGCAAAGTTATTCACAAAAATAATACTGCAAAACAGACAAAGAGAGACACATTTCAGATTTACAGTTGGCAGTCAAAAAATATTTTCAGAGGAATGTGATTTAGCAAAATGACAAAGGTGACATGTTTAATTAGAGTTTATTACATTTCCTCAAAACAGTTTCTATGGGAGGGCTGCCTAGGATGCTCTTTATCTGGATAACCAGAGTTAAACCCAGTTCAGAGCAACAATAAACATCACTCAAAACCTGGTCCCCTGTGACCAGATTTGGTTTACCACCTTGTGTTGGCGATCCTTTCTTTCCATTCTTCAGAGAGAAAATCCCCTCTCTCCAACTGAAAAAGAGGGTAAAAATCCTGAATACCTGTGAATCTGTAGAACACCCAATATTCAAAATATGTGTATTATGAAAGGCTACCTTATCGTAAGTGCCACATTGAGTCAACTTACTGTGTATTCCCCATGCTTCTTCCCATACCATTTCATCCACTTCTTAAATTCTTTGTCCATGCTCTGAAAGAACATTTAATATATGATTATAAAAGTAAAATAAAAAAACTAACTGCCCAGCTGTGTGTTTAACTTAACTAGAGCCCTCGAGTGTCTTTAAATATAACAATTAATGTTGAGCTTTTGCAGCTGTTTAGGTCAACTCAAGTTGGGCTTATTGCATTTAAGGACTCTAAGAATAGCCCCTTGAAGGGAATTGGTGAGAAAATAAAATACTAACGAGGGAAACAGTATGAAGGCTGATCAGACACAAAGACACCACTCAGTGGAAAGACTCCTTTGTCAGACTTTGCTGTTAAATTAGCAAAACTGTCTGCATTGACAACTTCAATGGAACAACACATTAATTTTACTACAATGACGGGGGTGGCTGTGTTTTATTGGCACAGCGCCGTTATTAGAATCAATGCAGCTCTGGTCCTGTGAGATATTTGCATATTTACCTCTGCATAGGTGGCTGGAGTGTCTGCCTTTTCGACACCATAGTAGTGTTTACAGTTTGTTGCTGCTGCAACCTGCAGTACCACCTGGCCCACTCCTGCAAATAAAAATGTCATTATTAGTTCATAACTTATAGCAAACATATAAGGACACCAAGGCTGTCAACACAAATAGTAAATGTACTGTATTTGTATAGCTCTTTTCTATTCTTGAACACTCAAAGCGCTTTACAGGACAAGTCACCTTCACCCATTCACACACATTCATATAGCACTGATACTTACTGCGCTCTTTTATGTCACATTCATACACTGAATGTGCCGTCAGAGGCTGGTGGATGAACGTTACAGCCGCCCGACACGGGCATCCTGACCAAGTCTTTCAATTCAACACATCTTTCTTGTCTTTTGAAAAATCTGCATCTTACCATTTTTATTATAGGTAGGAACTATTAACCTACTAACAGAACATTTGAAACCTTCCATTTCTTTCTGATACCTGGATGTCCCAAAATTAAAGCAGACTAACCACTGCCGAGGTCGACAAAGGTGTCATCTTCCATCATTTCCATCTCGTCAATGATCTGAGCCACCAGGTCGAAGGAGGTCTCTCCATACACCTCAGGGGAGAAGGGCTCATAGTTGTTCAGCTTCTCTGGGTCAGTCACTGAGTGGTTGTACACCTGCTGGAGGATGTGTCTCAGCAGTCCATTGGATGGACGCTTGTTCAGCTTCATGGGCTGAGTGGTCCCCTTCCACTAGAAGATGAGATTCCCACTCGTTAATATATTTAATCACAAACAAAAATATACAAAGCAAGGCAAAGTGGCATTCCCCATATGTATTGTCAACTATCACTGGCCAGTCAAACATAAATCAGAAACAGCATTTGTCCCGACCACTAATGCAAATTCAAAGACAAAACACTACATGCTTTCTGGAGAAAAACTGAACGTAAATGAATAAAATTGAAAAATGTGTTGGTTTTTCTGGACAGACATCTGGAGTATACTAGAGATCTTTGGCTCTAATGAAACATCTTGATTAATAACTAAAACCGGTTAATAAAACCTATATATTATGACTATTATCATTATTATTACTACATACTGCATCCGGGTTGGCATTTGGCAAAAATTCTAATGTCTAGAATGGCAAAAATTTTAAGAGCAACAAAATATCCCATTTCTCATTTTGAGTGGCTACTGTTTTAACTTCCTTCGCAGCTACACAACACTGAAAAGCCTTCACACAAATGGACTCACTAGCTGATGAATGCTGTCAATGGCCCTGTTGTACTTATCACAAAGTCTCTGCATACTCTCGAAGCTGGGAAAATGACAAAAAATGGTATCAAGATTATATCCAGCTTCCCAAATACAACATAAATTTTACCCTTAATTTCACAAAAACAATTTGAACTTCAAATTCCATTTTAAATGTGCATTACTTGTGATATAAGAAAACGTTATTCCTGAAAATTGACTACTGAAAAGCGCTGTTTTCCGACACAAAAACACTGTTTGATCATTTTTTTTCTACAAGTCCTTTCAGCGTGATTGCAAGATGTTTTCATTTAGTGTCAGTGAAAGATTTTGATGCGACCCTCCGCTCACCTTTTTGTGTCATAGTCAATGAGAACATAGTTTTCCATTGCCAGTTTGAGGTCTGGGATCTCCTCACACACCCACCTAGAGAAAGTACACACATAAGATCGTCACTGTACAGTACACCTGACATGGTCATTTACAGTCTATGTGAATGTGGGTGTGTGCATGAGTTGAGTGAGAGGGGGTAAAGGCCACTTACCGTATGGTCTCGATGATTTCATGAGCAGCATCATGATGTTTATCCTAAAAAAAACACGGGATAAATGATAAACGTTAAATTCAATAACACCAATGACGGTCATTGATGGTAAGTTTTTCAGTTTAATCAACAAAAAGAAATAGCTGGACTGGCCTTCATGTTCGGTGTTTAATTAGACTGCACTGGTTTAAGTGCCTAATCGAAATGCAAATAACGCACATCCAATAAACATTCGCAGTGCTGGTGGAAGAGGAAATGTTCGAACCTCCTTCGGCAGCATTATCCCCAAACAAGCTTCCAGTAGGTGTGAATGACCTGCACAATGTTTTCTAAGAGTTCTGATCGAACAGAACTGCTTCAGCTGGGCCATATAATGAGGATTTCTGCTGTGAATGTTTCCCTTGAGCTCATTCCACTGCATCTCTATTGGGTGAAGCTCTGTGCTCTGAAGGTGAAAAGGTGGATTTGAAATCCTTCTGTATTTATTTCAATGTTTACAGTCATCATGGCATCATCCAGCTTCAACTGGCAGAAAGCCAGTATCCTGTAAAATAATTTGACAAACTTGAGAATTTATTCTCCACTAAATTTTGAGTTGTCCGGGCCCAGAGGCATTGGAGCAACCCTAAATCATGATTCTTTCTCCACCCTGCTTGTTATCTGGGATGGAGTTGGTATGCAGTTCCCTGTTTGCATCATAATTAGTTGTGTGTGTTGTGTTCCTTCAAAAAATTCAACCTTAGTTTTGTCTGTCTGCAGAACATTCTCCCAGTGACATTGTGGAATTTAAGGCTGCTCTTAAGGCATGGGATGTTTGTTTTTTTTGGAGAGAAACAGCATCCATGCGACCTTGAATCGTGATTTGCGAGTGTTAGACTCATGAAGAGATATATCAACCACCTCCAGAGATAATTTTAAGCCTTTAGCTGTAACTCTGGGCTTCATTTTTACCTGAATAATCTTTCTGCTTTGTGCCTTTGGACTCATCATAGCTGAACACCAACTTCTAGAGTTGGATCAACTTTTGGATTCATGGCAGTTTACATTAATTTAGGATTGTTAAAATTGTTTTTCACGAACGGTTCCTGGATGGTGCTGAAAATAATGAGTCTGACTCTGGAGCCCTGATGAAATATACATTAATCAAAAATATGGACAGACTGAAATGACAACAGTGCAATGTAACATCCACTGCAGACACAACTGTGAGCACCACCAGTATCACCAGTGAAGGGTGTTTTGACTACTCTTTTCCACCGTAGCCAACTTTTTCTAACCGGGATGCCACAATCTAATTTGTCCTTCCAAAGTTTCATCAGAACTTTTTCACAATGACATAAAAGATCACAGGGATCAGCTGTCGCAGACCCAATGGAAGTGCTGCGAGTAGTGCCAAATACCAATACCAATTTGTGCCATCAATCCAAACTTGGGCTCCAGCAGTGAAATATTCCCTTGTGCTTTTCCTTTGCAATTGCAATTGTAAAAACGCTCTTGGAGACAAAATTACAAAGAGTGCCTTTTAATCCTAAACGGCTTTGCAGTGTTTGTTTGCACTGACAGACAACATTCATCTGAAGTTAACCTATGTCCTTGTACATTTAAATTAAATTTAATATCACCTGTGGCTCTAAACCTCCTTCAGGAAATGGTTCAGTTCATTCAGACAAACCGTGTCTGAGAAAACCAAAGTGACACCAGTTTAAATGGCATTTTAGTCTAAAACAAAGGTTAATAAAACTAGATAAGATAAAGTTTTATTGATCAAATGCAGGGAATCTACAGTTACTAATGTTAGCTGGAGTGCACTGAGCAGTTGTGCGGAGCTGTGGAGTAAGAGGACTCAAGTTGCACCCTTAGCGCAGCCAATCTGAGCCTGTTGCCTGAGCTGACCCACTGACCCACTTTCAGTCTCCCTCTTCAGCACACTGCCAAGGAGAGCCTCTGGTGGACGGAAAAGAAAAGGGAGGATGTAAGGGAGCAGGAAAAATCAGAGGGTAAAAGCAAAGAAAGTGAAAGTGAGAAGAGTTGGAAACTGTGGGGGGGGGGGGGGGGGGGGGGGGGGGGGGCAGGCAGAGAGAGAGGAGGGGACGCCTGGTATTTGTCAGCTGTTTGAGGCCTGGCACAGCAGCCGCAGCTAACAGCTAACAGCTCACAGCCTCCCGGGCTTCCCGCTCAATGTTGCCCGCCACTACTATGCAAACTTCCGCCAAAGCTCAGACGCGAATGCGCACACTCAAATGTGCATGGTAACACAGGAAAACACAGACTATTTCTGTCAGCACAGAGTTCCGGTTGCAACTACATTATCAAGCTAATGGCTAGACATGCTGCTAATAAGCAGCATGAGCTACAAATCTTCGGGGCACAACCGTTTTCACACATTGTGTTCTACTCAAGAGCGAAGTTGTACAAGGTGTGTGTGAGTGTAGGAATAGAGGCTGTGAGAGAGCGAATGAGAGGTTGGGGGGGGGGGGGGGGGGGCACAGCAACACCAGCAGAGGGCTGCTGCTAAAAATAAACACTGATTCAAAGCGAGAGTCAGACAAAAAGAACAGGAGATCCACCTCTCTCCTTACGACGAGTACAACTGATGCACATGCAACTCCAGTTCAGTGACGGGGTTTTACGCCACGCACTGCTCCACTACGTAAACCTCAGCAGCCCTCGAGAACAAATGACTAAGGCAGGCGTGCCGCTTACACACTTGTACTACTCATACTTATCACAAAATACAGCTAGTTCTCATTGCTGCAACAACAGCATACTAAGAATTCAAAGAAACCCTTGATTTTACTGCAGTAATTGCAGCCCTGTAAATAACAGGCCAAGTACACAGGTGAGTATTAAACCAAAGACACTCAGCAGTACTTATGTAGTAGCAGTAGTCTGTCCTCGAAAATGCTGTGTAGGGCTGGTTAAAGTGCACACCCAGAACCAAATGGACAAAAAGCGGCACCACACCGGAGCTGCGCTTCATATGGAAGCATTTACAGATGCACAGATGTGGGCATTTAGTGAGACGGGTGAAACGGGGAGAAACACAGGCAAAACACAGCACAAGAGAAAGAATGAAAGACTATTTTCATGGACTTGGTTAGAACAGCTGCATTCTGATACTGCAACAGCCTGTGCAATATCCATGTTGTGTGTATCAAAACACAGTCAGCACTTTGTTCATGCTCTGTGGGTTCGATATGCAATCTCAATGCTCTGTGGGAGTGAAGTATGAATCAACATGGTGTGGGATCTGTTGCTGCCCGCAAGCAGTTCAACGAGGCTAAAAATTGGTCATGAAACGTGACTGGGGGGGAAAATGCATTTTGCTGGCATGTGTTTTTGAATTCTGCTATTACAGCATTGCAGGAAGGGAGCAGTTGCTTGGATCCTCCTCCCTGTAGTGTACCATATGGACATGAGAGGAAAGGAGAAGGGAGCGGAAGTCTTTCCCCTTTGAAAACACGGCACGAGTAAGCTCCATATTGCAGAACTGCGGGGCCATCAGCTGTTTCCAATTCAGTGCATGTCCCAGTATCACAGCTATCGTGCAAAAGTCTATCAAATTCTGGACATACGTGTTCCTGTGTTTACCCTGGCACAACACAACATAAGGAAATGGGCGAGGTTACAAATCCAGGGTGGAGGGACGGGCTCGAGTGTTGTCAGATTCTGGCTTGGTGTAAAGAGAGGGTCAACTCTGTCAGCCAGAGCAGAGAGGGGCAGCTGATTGCATCAACTTGTAACTCGGGCTCAATGACTGGAAACCCTTCTGGTTGGTACAGTGACAATGGCCGTCGCAGACTAAACGGGGACTGCCAGACAAGGTGCGCGTGTGGGTGGAGAGGAGATGCAAGACATCACAGACATTCGGAGAAACGCAGCCTCTTTACAATCCGCGCCGCCTGTCTCACCACAATTACTATCAACGAGAAGCTCAGTTCAAACTTGCGAAACAGACCACAGAGCTCGCAACCCGCTTCCCTTTCCGCCGATCTCCCATGAGTCAACTGCAGTCAGACGGTGACGCGCGGGGTGACAGCTACACGCCTCATGGAAATACAGCCGATCACTAGCTCGAGCAAAGAGAGGTCGTCGGCTCAGTCGAGGTACAGAGTTCGAACTGCCAGACACACCTAGCTGGCCTCAGTCATTAGGGTGTGATGAGATATAACAAAAACGCACTCGAGGAACACACACACACACACACACACACACTTTGTACATGTCTGTATGTGCCTGTGAGGTTGTTTACTAGCATCAGATGGTGGGTCTGGGCTGGGATCACATCCTCCCGTACGACCACTTGTGCCATGTGTTCCAGTAGCAACGCGGAGAGTCCTAACCGAGACACTCCGCTGACTTACTGACAGACTCGGGCGACACGAGCGTGGGACGTGGTGTCGCTCCGGTCGCGAGGCACCGCGTCGTCACTGGGTGTCAGTGTGCGGCTCGGTTGCGCTTGTGGCCACTTGGTAACGTTCAGCTCAAAAACGCGCCACAGACTTGTGTCCGTGCGAACCGCTTCCCGTGAACAGTTTGCCGTGAGCAAAAGGAGACGAGCAGGCCGATCCGCCGGCCGAGACACCCCATCTGTCACCGTGTCGACCAGCTCGACCTGATACTCCGGACGAGCGAGCCATGGCTCCTTGTGCTAGCCAGTATTAGCAAGGAGCTAGCTAACAAAAGACAGAAACAGAGACAACATCTGAATACATGCGGCCGGCGAGTTTCCCCCCGCCCCCGGTCGAATACTCACGTATACGGGCAGCGGCCACGGGTAGACTGCGGGCTCTGCTCCAACCGGCGACTTGAGCTTGAGCTCCAGCTTTTCTCCCATTCTACACTCCGCGGCGGCTCGGCGGTGACGGGTAGCTAGCTAGCTAGTGGCTGCTCTCCGTTAGCCAGCTGGTCGGTTTAGCGGGCGAGCTACAGCGTGAACATCTTCGCGAGACAAAAAAAAAAAAAAAACCCGTTGAAACGCGTGAGCCGAGAAGAGGACGTCGACGCCCGCTGCGTGGAGAACACCCGCGCCGCGCGGCCGAGCGGGGAAACGTCTCCGGCTTCGGTTTTGTATTTTGAATAAAAAAATCTTTTCCTTTTTTTTCTTTTTTTCTTTTTTTCACGTCCACTGGCAATAACACCTCGTCCGTGTCGCCGCCATCTTGCCCGGCATGAATATATATACGGCAGCGGGCCGCCGGGTAGCAGAGCGGACACGGACGTCACCAAGGGGACCGCGGTCGCAGCGCGTGGGCCGGCGACGGTGGGTGCGCGCGCGCGCGCGCGAGAGCGGAACGTCCCGCGGCGCGTGAGCGCGTCGCGTCACCGCAGCTCAGCACACACATGTATTTATATATCAACCAAGACATTTGACTCACACACTGCTTAATAGAATCATATGACTCATGCAAAAAAAAAAAAGACTTTGACTTGTACGAACCTTCACTTGATATTGGATTAGATCTAAATTAGATTTACTCAGACCTATAGAAACGTTTATATCACCGATTAAAAAACATCATTAAAGGCGTCCAGTGGCATCCAGTGCGCTGCCTTCAGGCCACTTCTTGCACTTTTTTTGGGGGGGGCAGGCAATTTAAATCAAACATGACATTGTTATTCATGTTATATGTTTCCTATATGATATAATCTGTGTTGTAAAAATAGAAATAAAAAAAAAGTCCACATTTCAGGTCTTGGCTAAATAGATGCATAGTTCTGCAAAACTGCAGAATACTGCTACAAGTTAAACTCACACTGGAACTTGAATTTTCTCCTGTGGGGATCAATAATCGTACATCTTATCTTATCAAAGAAAGTTATCAATAATCAGAAGTTAGAGTACATCTGTAACCCTGGTGTTGTTTTCCTGCTTCCAAACACCTACAAATGTGTAAAATATGTGTAGAATTGTGCTTTTTATTTCAATTTATCACAAAGAACACAACTTTTCTTTCACCATTTTTCCCCCCCGTTGAATGCTATTGCAGAAATTTGACACCTTAGTTTCAGCTGTGCCAGTTAGTCAGTAAACACAAGCCTCCTGGTTCCCCCATATGGAATGCACACACATTTGTGTGACGGGTAAAAAAAAAAAGTCTGCTTTGAGAAATGGCGGCTGTGTGTAGTTCCTCACTGTATTAGCGAATGGGACAGTCAGAGTTGACTACCAAATTCAAAATGAAGGAACTCTGCATAGACATGTAGCTGACCTCTGATATATGAACATAAATATTTGCACATGCAAACACAAAGAGAGATAGCTCAAAGAGGGATGACAAATATGTGTGCTGTTGCTAGACCTGAATGCGGATCAATGGTCCTGGACTGATCAAAGTCCTTGACGCGGACAACTGTCTAACTACAGCATTTACAAACTAACATTGTTGTTCGAAAGCTTTGCCCCATTGCCCCAAATCTGACAGTCAAATTGGACAAAAGTCCTTGTATAAAATCAAAAACTATCAATTTTCAGTTGTGAACTGCATCTAAACAATCATTACATATACTGTATGCATGAAAGTAAATAAATAAACAGATGTGCTCAAAAGGCATTACATTCACAACAATCTGCCTGACGCATCAAACACTAACTTTGTTGCCCAGCTCTATATGAATCATCAGTTAGTCAGTCTTACGTACAATTCATAATTTGGGGAAAATTAATTTGTATGATAGCACCGCACACTGAATGTGTTGTGCAAAACATGGGTCTCATTCAAAATCTACTGTGCAACTCAAGCCAATTAAAGTGGGTTGAACTCAACAGCTGCAGGATTGTGAAGTATTTATAGTGAATGTTGATCTATTTTGTATTCCACAGATGGAGGGTGTGGATGGTAACTGTGTGGTCTAGTCACGGGGTCATTTTTATATTTTGTTTGTCTGTTTCCCTTCCAGGGTATTTACATGTTTGATACAAAACAATTCTATGACCTTCTAACCTGCTGTTTTTCCTAAGTGTGGCTATTGTTCAGGTCCATATTCAGGGAAAGAATAAGAAATCAAATGTGAGCACATGCGGACGTGTGAACAGCTCAAGTGGAGTGGAAAGAAAAATATCCTCAGCTCATTCAAACCAAAAGCTGGCTGATTCAGCGAGGTAATGCACAACAGAGCCTGCATTGTTTGCAGCACAAATGTGACCTGAGATTATGTTTTAAAAAGGCAGAGCTCAACAATCCATATAAATGTCATTCAACTGCCTTGACGCAAAAAAATAAAATAAAAAGTGAAGTACAAACTGACCTGCTATGGAATCTTGACCTGTGTTTATTGAATGCATCCAAAATAGCTCTCGCACAAGGCAATGGTCGCTTAGTGTTCTTCAAGTATAATAGATATGACACACTCGAAAGAAGCCAGAATATGTCGGCCTCCAACTGGATTTCTGCGTGCCGCTGATTGATGAGTTAAAAAGAGAAAGTGATGTGGTGTCAGGCTCAAGATCAGCATTGATGGGCAACAATCCTGCCCCTGTTAGAAGTGACGCTGAAGGTCATGGACGTCAACGATGCTGAAATGCTAATATCTGTAAGCTGTCGTTGAAGGATCCTCCGCTGAGATACACTGGTGCACCACGACAAGGGAGGGAGAACAAGAGACACTCAAGATGATTAACTCAAAGATCATTGTCCGTCGGGACAATAAAAGCTGCGATTGGGGAAATTGAGATTTATCATGTATCTTCTTCTTTCTGGGACGTAACAAAAACTAAATGGAACATTGTAATTTAATCTATTATGAAATACCCTTATGTCTAATACGGCAACCACTTACCGCAAATTAACTGACTGACCTTTATTTCAACCATGGCCTACATTTTCACATTACAGGACTGACCTGCTGTGTGAGCACAGAATCTAAATTCATTTCACGGCTAAAAAGCCAGACAATTAAAAAAATCTTGTCTGACTAGGAGGCTACGACCACAGAGAGACAGAGAGACAAACAGTGAGTTTCCTCACTGTTTGTGTAAACATGTCAGTGTATAAGCTGCTGTATGTTGAGTAGAGAGAGAGAGAGAGAAGTGGCACCTTGCCACAATGAACTCGCTGACCGGGCCCCCCTCCAGCTCCCTGAGCAGAGCTGAGGCCAGCTTTGGGGATGGGAGCCAGTAGCAGCATAGTGAGGCTCAGGCAGAGCTCAGCCCAGCCAACTGGAGCACAGTCGCTACGTATGAATTCTGGGCTCTTTCAGTGTGTCAGATTACACCGAGCCCCGTCCTCGCTGTTGCCCCGTCGGAGCATCTTCTGCTCACACTGCCATGCCAGGGCCTTTTTTTGGATCCACACATGTTTGGCAGTAAACAAACATCTGTGGGCTATAAGAGGATCCATGTTGTAAAGCATGCAATTAAGCCGATTCCTGAGGGTGTCACTGACCACACACCAGTGAACCTCTCAGGAGAAACAATGCAAACTGGAGAAATTTGGGTGATCAACATGTTTCTCTTTTTGTATTTGCTGTTTTCCTGAACAAAAACAAGGTGTGCCAGCGATGTGAGGAGGCTCAACATACTGTGTGAATCTGCTGCCATCTACAGGACTCCAATGTCACTCCAGATCTCAGCTATTGCAAATAAGTGTCTCATTTATAATATTTTTAGGGAATTACCCGAGGTGAAAAGAAAGCAGTTTTTGGAGCTGCTGAAAAAAGGTTCATGTACGAGCCCTAGGGACCAAAATGTCAAGCTATGACATGTTTTATATACATCGCACTAACCCCCGACCAAATACCATCTCTACGTGTTACATTCATGGCAACATTATCGCTGTTCAACACATTAATTGCTCAGTCATAGAAAACGGCAGGTTCAGAATTTCACAAATAAGGATTTTAAAGAATTTTATTGAAACAAAGATCAATTTCAGTCCCAGTCCCTTATGGTTTTCAAAAAGCGTGCTTTGGGTTTTAGCGCCAACATTTCATGACTCCTCTCCAAAGCCCTCTTTGCTTATACAGCAGCATGTATATACTCAGAGAAAAGGAAGAAAAAAAACCCTATACAACAGGTCCTTTTGGCACAACTCATACAACGGTACTCCTGTGCTGGCATTTCGTTACTTTCAGTTTGCTCTCCATCGGAGTAAAATCTGGTTCCTGATGAACTCCTTCACAATGGATTTTGACCGTAAAAGAGGTGCAATACAGTGATCATGTCAGAGTGTTTGTAGAAAACAAAGACAGTTAGAATCAACGAGAAGTGTCTTCCTTGTTTAAGGTTGCAGTACTGGGCGAGTGTTAATTCTGGTGACAAAACATTGACGTCTCCTCCTTCCCAGATGTCATCAGGTCTCACATCCGGTCTCAGTCTCGACCACCGGAGCATTGTCGTGGTGAGGATCGGAACATTGGCCTCTATGGGCTGTTTGAAATAGGAGAGCGATACAATCTGAAACCTGACATTTTATTTAAAAAAAGAAAAAAACACTTGAGCCCAGTCATGCAAAATCCTATCTGAAGAGCTGCCTTCGATTCCTCACAAGAAAACACTGAGAAATTTTCCTCTGGATGATACGGACAAAAGACATGAGAACAGAAACTAGAGAATACTGTCACATGATCCTTTGCCAACATTTGGTAGAGCGTCACGTTTCATCTGCGTCAGTAAACACTTTGGTATACGTGCTGGTCAGATCCACGTGAAATGATTACATGTTAAATCGGTTGGACTGGGCCTTTGCTTGGTTTCTGAACATATCTTTTCCCAAAGCAAAGACACAAACACTGTTTGCTGTAACACATTCGTAAGCATGCACTCATGATGGACAAAGAGAAACGTGTCATTTCGATAAAAAACCCCAGGTAACAGCATGATCAGGAGGAAAAAGTGCTGATTTTTCATATTCACATAAAACGATCGATATAAGAAATGCAATCGCTGACTGAGCTCAATTTCTGATTCAGCATTTCTTCACTTGTCTTCAGCTACGTTGAAGGGATCGCTCTTGATGTGACTTTTCTCAGAGAGGAGAGCCGAACCTGGAGAAAAGATTTTCCGCATCGTCCTCCACCGAATATCTGACATCACATTTGAAAAGGCAAAAAGTGGCCGCGTGTTATCGTTCCTTCTGAGCTGGAGGTCCATCGGGCTCCAGTCAGAAAGATGATCAAGGATGGCTTCATCTTAACAGTCGTCTTGAACGAACTACCACGAGGGTCGATGAGCAGACCAAAAAAATAAAAATCTGATCTTCTGAAAGACACTGTAAACACTGTTGTTTTAAGATAAAAAAAAGGATAGTAACTAAAGAGATATCACATCTGTGGAAGAACCTACATTTTTGAACACTTTGAAGAAGAAAGAAAAAGCCCGCAGATCTGAATCCCCCGTCTGCATCATCTTACAATTAGAGGATCTCCCATAGCGTGATGAAGAGTCGAGCTGGCACTGAGCTCTTCAGACAACTTTGAGTAATTCTATTGCTACAAAAGCCATCACAGACTATACTGGATAAAGACAACCAATTAAGATCGTAATATAAATAGAATATGGTGAAAACATGATTAAGGACCACTGCTGTAGCTGGAGAACAAGCGCTGCGGCTCGTCGTGACCGAGTGAGGAGGCCGCGTTCACGGAAAATCGACGGCTTGAGACCCGACTGGGAACATTCACACGTCCCCATTGTTAAGACATCTGCACATGGGAAAATACAAGCCAAGCGCGCAAACCTGCGTCTGACTGTGTGCATTTAGAGCCATTGTTTTTGATTTGATCAAGAGTAATATCTGCATCTCTTTAAAAGAGAGTAAATGATGAATGCCAACAGTTTGACAACTCGATGGGCAAGGCAGCTTCTGAATAAAACACTGACTGACATTCAAGATGTGAGGACAAAAAACTTAGAGAGACAGAGTACTGGTATTGAGGAGTGTAAAACTGATTAATTCCCCCCAGTTAGGTGTCTAAAATAAATAAAAAGAAAGAGAAAAATAAACTGAACATCACATTCTTTCAGTATATGGGGAAAACTGAAGCAACATTAACTTAATTTTTCTTTACACAAAAACAAATTAGTTGCTTTTGATGTACAATCAGCAGTATTCATCTCAGTGACCCCTTCCCTCCGGTTTCAAACGTAGGATCAATTGTTCGGGTGTTTCCCAAGAAACTGTTCGTGTTTTGACTCGTTCAGGCCTCTGTGCACAATAAGCAGGCTCGGCTGTCGTGAAAAACAAAGCCACAGAACCTTTCTTTCTGAATTCATTGTAACTACACAGATGGACTTGACCTCACCAGGCCGGCCCCATTTCTCAAAAGGGAGAAGAAAAAAGAAAACAAATGAAAGGAAAGAGAGAAAAAGAGATCATGTGTCCCAAGTCCTCTTTAGAGCCTTTGGCCCCAACGAGGGAAACACTCCCTTCATGGCATCTTTCATGAGAACATTTTTTTTTTTTTTTTAGCACAATCGGAATCCAGAGTTTTCCTTTATCTGCCTGGTTTCCAGAGATAACAGGGAAACGATGTCTAATCACTTCTTTTAAAGTAGCTGTTGATCGTACTCTGCAATAAGTCTCTTTACATGTGCCAGTTTGTTGTGTAGATATTCACAGCGGTTCTTCTCTTGGCTATAGTTTGGATTAGTCTGCAGGGGATATAAAGAACACAGAGTCACAGTCTGATAACCTTCCCAGATGCTTGCGCCATCGAAATCAGTGAAAAAAGCCGGAGAGCCTACCTTTTTTATTTTATGATATTCTTGAAGTATCTGATTGTGGATTGTCTGCACAGAGACACAAAAAGGGAAACTGAATAAATGATGGTGTTTTTTCTTTTTCAGTTACTCAAGATATTTTCTGACAAAAACAGCAGATTTGTGTGCGTTGTTAAGAAAATATACCTTGTACTTGTCTGTGCCTTGTTGGAGTTGTTTGAGCTCATTGTCGAGCACAGTGAACTGCCGAGTGATGCCCTCTATCCGAGCGTGCAGACCCCGGTACTCACTGTACTCTGCGTTGAAATCGTTTTTATACCGCTGACGCTGCTCCGGAGAACCAATTACTGTATAACTTCTAGGAGGGGAATGAGAATAAATGTTACTGGATGGCCCTGGACAAAGTGCAAACATTAAAGGTCTGGCACTGTAGAAAGTGAGACTTCAATTTAATATTATTTTTTGAATTTAAAGCAGGTCTAGGTGCTCAATAAATACTGTCAAAGAATCAAAGTGCTCACACATGGAGACTTAAAAAGAGCCATCAGGAGTCATACAGGACCTTTGTGAAGTCAAAACGAAAACGTTAGCGCTCTCGGCAGAAGCACGGCTCACACTCAGCTCCTGGGCCGACCGGCCATCCTTGCAGGATCTGGTTTCTCTGAGTGTTCAGCGGAGTTAAGCTATATATTTTTATATGATCTCAATAAAGAAATCTTGTTAATATTCTGTTCGGCCTCTCCAACCATCTCAGCTTTAGATTTTTTTTATAAACGCTATTCTTCTACTGATCATTGGATTACTTTTATCTTGTATAAGAAGTCTTATCTCAAACCCTCTGGTAATTAATCGCTGGCTCTGTTTGGACCATAATATTTTGACATTCTATGTTTAAATAAAAAATAAATATGTATGAATACATAAAATACAGAGGCAGTGTGTTCTATATATTTTCAGTTTATATTACTACAAAATCAGATAACAAGTGTATCTTTTACTACACTCACTTACAGGAAGATGTTTCCTAAAAATCAGTTTAGTCATAAGGAATTTTTGATTTTCTATTCAGATTTATTGGTGTATATTCGTAATGGACAACTGATATGATTGCAAAATCATACTGAATCGTTCCACGGTGCTCAGATTTGAGTGAGTTTGGAACAATTGATTAGGCACTGAGGGATTTACTTTATTTAAGTACCGTAGGTAAACAAATGGGCAAAATTCTGATAACCAGCTTCACGTTGTTTTTCAGAACAAGCACCTGTCCCTGTCCTCCAGATTCAACTCTTCCACCACACAGTTTCAGAACCTCTGATTCATAACAATGAATTAAAGGAGACTTTAAACTCCCTCAGCTAGCAGCATCACTGTTGGATCTTCTGAGACCTAAAACTGTAAAACGTATACTCACAATAAGTAGTCTGCCACCTCAGGTGATGATGAAGGAATACTGGTACTGTTGCACATCCCATTCAGATCTGAAACAAAGTCACACAGCAAAGTCAAATGTTATCATGGCTGTCTTTGTGTAAAAGCTGCTGTAGTGCAACTGGAAGGCAACACAACAGGTGATCATTCATTATGATTAGTTATTGTTTGCATAATCTTTTAAATGTGTAATCCTCTAAAGATCCTATCTGCCAGATGGATACACAGGAGTCTATTTGAGGTGACCGGATGAATAATGTTGAACAGCAGGGGTCTCTGTTTAATCAGTGACTCACCTACTGGTCACGTGATGGATCACCTACACACAGTGATGACTAACTTCGTATGAAGTTCTCTTTTTATTCAGAAATCTTTTTCTCTAAAAACTGAGTTTAAGTAAATGAGAACATGTTGTGCCTGTTGCTCTCACCTGTGCTTTTCTGTGGAATACTGTTGCTTTTGAGGTTTGCTGGGCTCATCTCACAGGCTCTATTAGGCTCAGGCACACGTTCCTCACGACTCTTCCTCTCCTTTTCCTTTTCCCTCACCCTCTCCCTGTCCTTGCTCTTCTCCTTCTCTTTATGCTTTTTCGACTTCTTCCTGGACTTGCTGTTGAGGGATGGGAGACTCTTGTCACGAGGGCCGTCCAGGGCCGAGTGTCCAGGAGATGATGTGCTGATGCTGGGCGCGGTGACCACCGTTGACGACGGGGAGAAGAGCGAGGGAGGTTGGCTGAGCCCCTCCGATACTGCCGTTTCCTGAGAGTCACAGTCTCTCCCGTTGTGGCTGGAGTCGTTGCTGACGTCCGACAGCGCTTCGAAAGGACGAGGGATGTCGAGCACAGGGAGCTGGTGGGAGCTGGATGTCATGCCACCATCTGAAATGGAGACCACCTCTGCCTGCGCTCCCCCTGCCTCTCCTCTCCCGTTGGAGGAGCTGAGCTTGCCATTAACTTGGGCTGTTGCAGCCTTGCTGGCGAGGTGTGATATCCTGGGCTTTTTGTTGACAAGAGGGTCAATGAAGTCAGCAGCAGGCCGTTTCTGGGAGAAAAAAGAAAAAAAGAGCAGTTTTAGAAGCAGAACCTGAAACGGGGTTCAACATGAACAGTTCACCTCAGAGGGAGTGAGCAGGAAAATTGGAGCCCAGGTCAGAACAAGTACAAATGGTCTGAACTGAGGAAGGAAGAGTTTTCTCAGAAGCACAATAGCAGGGATTACATTACAGAAGGTCCCGGTCTGACCCAGTCTTTGGGAGTGGCTGACCCGATCAGCGTGTGTCCTGACAGGAGACGGCAATCTGAAAACAACATCCAGAACCAGGGAGGAGCAGCATTTGAGCCTTCAAGGAAAAACTGTTTTCATGCTAAAAAATTCTTCATTTGGAGCCTACAGCCACAATATTTTTTAACACTGTCACACTTTTTGGAACTCTCAGGTCCCTGTCCGCGTGACCGCAATAAAGAAAACATATATATTTTTTCCTCTGCCAAAGGATGAAGGAGGAGAGATTGTAACATCTACATTTAAGTTTGAATGGGAAACTTGCTAGCGAAAAAGCTAACATGGAATGGCACCATTTGCCTTGCAGCACAACCTAATTGATCCCTCATCTTTCTGAGGTTTACATTCAGCTTTATCTGCTGATTTTGTCTTCACCACGCCTTGGGCTACAGTTTGCTTGCGTGTTTGTGTACTGTGTTTACTGAGGGAGTGAGCGGAAAGGAAGGGGCATTCAGTAGGTGTCTGTGGGAGAACAACCTGAGAGGAAGGAGCTATTAATATAACAGAGCAGCTCCCTCTGCCTAATGGAAAAGTAAACAATGGATAAACTCAAGAGTTTGGACAGACCAAAAACAGAGAGCAGTAGGAAAATTTATATGAATAGGATTCAGAAAATCCCTGGGAAATACCATAGTTCACCAGACTGCAGAGACCAGTCCTGACAGCCTGTGGTGGTGTCAGGTAAAGGGTTGGCGAAAAATAATTCAATACTCATCTTTGGTGAAAGGATGTTTTTTTTTTTAATTATTACAATTTCCACTAGATCAGCTGAGGGCAAACTAGCTCTGGTCAAAGATTAGCTATGCATGTGTATTTACACTACTGAAGTCTCAAAACTGAAATATCATTATGAAAATAGCCACAATCCAACCGCATGACACTTATTACTGTAGGACAACAAATTATTGAACACATATACAAATATCTTTTATTTTCATGTGATGCCAATGCATATGGCCCATCACTTTCGGGAATTAAAAAACATTCCTAATTTAAAAAAACATATATCATCTTGCAGTAATACATATACATAATGTGCGGATAAAGAAAAAAAGAAAGAAAAACACCACACCTGAGAGGGCGAGCTGCTGGCCAGCTCTTTGGGCGGGCTCTCCGGTGGAGGAGCAGGAGCAGGAGCAGGAGCAGGAGCAGGAGCAGGAGCAGGAGCAGGAGCAGGAGCAGGAGCAGGAGCAGGAGCAGGAGCAGGAGCAGGAGCAGAGTTGTTCTGGGTCTGGCACTGTTTCCTAAGAGAGTGAAGACGCACACAGACGCACACACACAAGAAAAAGCTTGATATTATTTCTGCAGAATAAAATCTTTTTATATTTAGCAAGGGACCCTACTTTATCTATCCAACTACCTGTTGAAGTTTCACAGCATTACTACTGCAGCAGCACTGGGGTCTTCAATGAAATTGGATTGCAAGTTTTGCAAACTTGTTTTAATACCTCCGCCAAGGAGATAATCTGATTGGTTCAGTTTGTTAGGGACAGGTCTATGGTAGGTCTTAGGCATGGAAACGGGCAATTCAATTTTGGGAGGGACCCAGATCCGGATATGGATCGGGGGAACATTTTTAAGGTGAAAAAGCATATAGGTTTGGTCAAGCTCAGCTTTGGTGGAGGTCTGCGCTCTCTGAGTGAGATTTATACTCTCAGTATAAGGAGCTTAAAATGCTCTCTTCCAAGAAATGACACTCAGGAAAAAGATGCAAACTATGGAGCTGTCATTTTTGCCAAGCTAATTCTACAGATGTATGAGGGCATTAAAAACAAGTTACAACAATCTCTTTGTGAGGCTGAGACAGTCGCTATGACAACTGAGTGAAGGAGGAGCTACTTGACAGAGCAGCAACACTTCTCACACATGGACAGAGCAGTTAAATCATTATTTAAATCCGTACAAATTTTCATCAGTTTAGCAGTCCGTGTTTTTTTTTAGGACATTTGTTATATAATTCTACCACCTTTCTTTCTCTGGTAAAAAGGAAACCTCTTCCTCCTCTTCTCGACAGAGAAAGTGGCATGACACTCCACAGTGACAGAGAGATGGATGTTGTTTGGGAGGTTTGGTACAAAGTGGACTAAATGGTCTTAAATGGGATCTGGAACATGCTCATTTGTTTCACGTCATTTTTTCCCTGACCAACTCCACAAGACTCTTTACTAACTGACTGACTAACTACTAACGCCTGTATTTGGACTTGTCCACATTTGATCACATCTGCCAAGAACTATTCCAGTGCCAGATAAGAACAGAGCCACAGATTTATTATGATACATTAAACGGACCTCATTATGTGCCAGATAAATCTATCACATGGCTGCAGTGTCAAAACAAAAGATCTGTGCCAGTATTATACAGCTATCCAACCAAGATAAAAAGTGGCTTACTAACATAGCCAAGATAAAGTTTATTCGCAGCATAACAGTCAACATACACGTCCCGTCTCTTTTCAAAGCACAACCAGTTCAGCCGAAAACAAAGAAGGCCCAACTACAAACACAACATTTCATTCTGAATGTAAAAGAACATTTTGCAATTGTAGAGATGCTGCTGCCACAGCCAATGTCATTATCAGTAGGGGGCAGTTGGATACAACAAGTCTTGTTAATGCCCCACCCTAGTTCAATCAGGGCGTGTGTGTTTGTGTGTGAGTGTCTGCGGTGGGGACAGTCAGATAGACAGGTGGGAGCGAGCGAGCGAGCGAGCGAGACAGCAGGACAAGCGATATGGCTAAACCTTGGACCGGTGCCACCTCACACATAGATCAGCATGTGCTGGAACACTGCTGCATCATGCGCGTTCCAAATCGTGTTGCTGTGCTACTGCGTGACTGACTGTATTAGCTCAACACTCTGGAGGAGCTGGGGGAGGTGACATTAGGTGGGAGGCTATGATTGTTAGTCAGCTGATAAACTCACAAACAGAGCTCAAAGTACGGTAAAAACACAGATGCACAAATAGGCTCTGGGTATGGATGTCTTTACACACAAAATACTAGCACGTACACACAGAAAAGACCCTGAGTGACCAGAAAAACAGATTCTTATACGCTCATGCAGTACAACAGTTCTGTTGTATTAATACTTTTAAATGTTGCTCATATTGTTTCAGATTTGTGTCACATATTCACACGTAATCCAAACATGTAAATAACCAAAATATAAAAAAACTAACCTTTCAAAAATCTAGCACACAAACCATGAAACTACGTTGGCAGCAGCCTCATTTTCAGGTAGAGTACATGATTGCAGAGCCATTGCATTGCACTGTATCTTACAAGTGGTTCTATACTTTGGGTCACTCAATTTTAACAACCAGGCTGCCCTCGGGGTTGCACCACAGGTAAATCCAAGCCTATCATTGAGAATAGGAGCCATTCTGGAGTCCACTTTGCAGACACAATTTCAGCACAGAGCATTGCAGCCTGGTCTATATTTAGCTAGCTGGGAGCTTGCTTTTCCTTAGCGTCCCAGATCCGGAGAAACCCAATTTTTTCCACTGGGAAGAGGGCCAGCAGCTCATGCTGTCAACCATTGCAACACTTGGACCAAATTAAGTGGAGCACACACAACTATTCCTCGAGGGGGGGACACAGACACCTGCCACTCTCACAAACACAAAGGCTGGCTGCTAGACAGGTTTTTGCACTTTCATGCGAAAATATTGAATCAATCATGACTGTGAAGACATTGTGAGATTACCAGAATTCAACTCAAGAAAACCTCATAAAGTCTAAACGTATCTCTTATACCTTAATTTCAATTGTTTACATACCAAGATATTAAAAGGGAAAGATTTTTGCCTGCACACATGTTCCTTTGTAGAGGAATATTTCTCAACAAACATTTTTACATACCAGAGCCATCCCACTGTGTCCTCAACACACCGCAGAGTAAACACGAATAACAAAACAACATAAACTGACTCCACAACACCCTGAACTGTAGCCTAACAAAGGTCAACCCAGTAAAAGTAAATACTGTATAATGAATCGAGCAGATATACTTAAACTGTCACTCTAGAAATGCAGTCCGCTGCTGTTATGCTACATCACCTAAAAATACTTCTTCCTAAACATTGAAAATAAGCTGCCAACACTGACACATAAAATCATTAGCTAATGTATTTACTGCAAACAGTCCTCCGTTAACATGTAATCCATATTCTAAATCAACAGTCAAGTGTTCAGCTTGTCTAAATGTAAAGCATGTGAGAAATCCTCATCATCAGAACAGGGTGAAGTGTGGGTTTTCAACAGAGTAGTCCACATCTCTGACGTACCTGACCAAGATTCTCTTGAGTAGCTGCTGATCTCCTTCTGTGTAGCCGGGCCAGTCTTTCTGAATTTCCTTATACAAAAAGTCCTTCAATGTGAAGGTGCTGTCTCTCCCATTCAGATTCGCCACCTAGAAATGTAGAAATGCAAAACAGCCACAGGTGATTCTAACAAACCTCTCCAGCAGAGAATAATCAGGTGTAACTTCACTGTGAGTTCTAACTGATTGAGGGGTGTGTATATTATGGTAATACCCGTGTGTGTGTGTGTGTGTGTGTGTGCGTGCGTGCGTGCGTGCGTGCGTGCGAGAGAGAGAGAGAGAGAGAGAGAGAGAGAGAGAGAGACCTGTTGCAGGAGGCTGTCCAGGGAGTCTTTGTCTAGTTGAGAGAGGCCATCTTTCTGCAACCTTAGGATCAGCTCAGGCTTCTTGTAAGGCTTGAGGGCCAGAAAGTGTATGAGGCGCTCTCGGAGCGGCCGGTGCTGGGTCACGCCTTTCTTTAGCGTACTGCTAGAGATGATGACGGGCCGAGATGTTCTCCGCGACGGGGCGATGTCGGTGAGGCCAGGTGCCGGTTTCCGTATCTGAACCTTTTTTCCTTTTGTGAGGAATTACAGAAGTGAAGTTAGAGTATGAAATCAAAGAAGTTGGATATAAGATGGTTAGACATAGGAATAGGGGGTACTGTAGAATTCAAAATAAAACAGGGGTTTCTATTAAAAGAAAAAAATGATATTGTTATGATATTGAAATTAATGTCATATTTGATATCTACATTTTCATTTATCTACCCACCAAGAGGTGCACTTGTTGTATGCACTTGTTAGTCATAAAGGTTAGGTTTCCTCTTCTTTTTAAACATCACATACTCTTCACTTTGGTCAAAATCCTCCATCTTTAAAATATGAACTTATATGAAAATGTTTCAATTCGCTGCCAAACAGTGGATTTCTTACTTTGAAGGCAATGAAGCAGGACCGCTGTGGTTTTGCAATGCAGCTCAACATGATGCGTTTCATGGTGCCACTCAGTGACCAACACAAAGGGTCAGAGAGTTGATGTGTTATGCCCGTGGACAGAAAGAGGATCAGCGTGTATCTGGTGCACCACATGTTTTCAATAAAAGTTCTGGTTGTAATGATTAGGCATGATGGCAGTGTGTTGAGCCTCTGCCATTCAGCCCGAGAACTGTACAAAAAATCCAGGCGTTTTAGACAGAGGGTGAAAAGAGGAGCTGCAGGAATGGGCAGTATGAGAACACTGATGCCTTTTCTGAACATTAGAGCATGTAAACCTTTTCAGGTGGTAAACCAAATAAAAAGTACGAACCTAAATATGATAATATAGAATATAACATGTCACCTTTAAGTGTTTGCAGGGCACAGAAAGTCCAGTTCCTATATACCTGTTAACTCTCAACACCTCTTATGTTGATTAAATTGAAATATATTTCCCATCACCCAAAGGCTGACGTATTAAATACTGGTGAAGTCTTTGACTCACCTACGTATCTCCCCCCGGGCTTGATGACGATGGCACTCCTACTGCGAGTCTCCTCCTCAACCTGGGCCATGTTTTCCCGGGCCTTCTGGTAGGAGTCGTCTGTGGCACATACTGTAATCTTGTCCTGGATCCCACCCAAACAATCCAGCTGAATGCTCCCTTCACTGCCAAAACACAAAGAGGAGACGTTGAGGGAGGAAGACGGGGATAGAGTGACCAGTAAGAGAACAGAAAGACTGGAAGGGAATTACAACCTATTAAGAGGTAGATGGTTATTTGTTTTTCAGTTAATTAAAGTAGACAGGAAACAAAACAATATCATGCTATATTTTAGAGGATACTACTTTAAAACACTACGATGTGCTTAAATAGACAAGAACCCACCACAACCTTTAATCTCTCACTATTTGCGATAAATAGTGCCTTCGTGCCCAGATGAGGTTAGTTAAACACCCTGAGTGCACAACTATTATTTTTTCAAAATCCATCCAACTGTGAGTTACCACAATGCGGCTTACTGCCGCATCAAATCCCCTTCTCTCCTGACTTTCTGGATCGCTTTGACGCTCCTCCACTTTGATGAGGATTTGGCAGAAAATTAAACAGTGCTGGCGCAGTTGGTGGAAGCTGAACTCTTGTCAATTGGGTTTTAGATTGGAACTCAAGGTTGATTAAGATCCAGTCAGAGATACAGCTGAACTCCACCTGACCTACTTGTTAAAAATATTTTAGAAGTAGAAGAGTTTTTGCTGTTTTTAGATTCTGTCTCTCTACTTCCTTCCGCTCCAACACAGATTTCAGGTTCTATCCATCTAATTCAGCGAGTGTTTTTTATACTCATGTTAGTATTGAGAGCATGTGCAGAAGGAGGTTAATGGGCTTTCTGCATGGTGGGGGAAACATTTTATAATGAGGTCTTGTGTTGTTGCAGCTTCTACCACAGAAACAGACAGCACTTGCAACAGAGTGCTAAAAATATCAACGTTAATCACTTGAGCACGGAATCATTCTAAATTTACAATGAAAATATAGCACAGCCAAAGCCTATAGCAAAAAAAAAGAGGAAATGCATAAAGTGTCGTCTGTCTGGAAACACTCTTTTTTGATAATTTAAGTCAGGAGACTTGCGATTATCAACACAGAACACAACAGTTTGAAATAAAGGCTGAGAGTGTTTCTGAATAAGAAGAATTCGTTGCTCACACTTTAAGTAAAGAGTGAAAGTGAGTGAGAGTCAGTATTTGCTTTCACCTGGTGATGTACTGCTGGATGCAGTCAAAGCTGCCCTGGGGGTTATCTCTGCCCACATTTGACAGGTAGAAGGTAAACGTTTGCAGCTCACTGGAATTTTCTGACCGTGGTATTGAAATTTTCTGTTGAAGACAAAAAAACATCAACATATGAAAACGTTTTCAAAATCTGGATAGTTATATTTATACCATTTTTCCAGGCTTTCATAAATGTGTGTTTTCATTTTATACCTCTACATCAAAAGAAGGTCTCAATGCACTCCAAACCTTACTTGTAGAATTAAACACGTATTTTTCTATCTGAAGTATTCAGAGCTTTAAACAAACACCAGTGGTGCGCACCTTAATAACGTGGCCATGCTGAGGGAAAGCAGTGAATTAGCTTGAGGCATTTTCTTGCCGAGCAAAAACACTAAAAACCTCACAAATTGCAGCCAAAAGCCGCTGCCTTCTCTTCTTACAGCTTATGTCTACAAGGACAGTCTACCTGCTACCATGTTTTCCCAACGTGTAATTGCAGGAACCACGTGTAAATTACTGTAGCAGAAGAATTATGATATGGTATTTCTGCAGTCACTGGCCTTCGACGCTGCTGTGGACATCCTATTCCTGCCCCATAATTACCTTCCTCCCACAGTACAGGTGTTGCTTCGGCATGAGGTGGAGTTTATCACTGTCCACTAGCCGCTTACCTCAATAAAACACAACAGCGACTACTGAGAAGAAGAAGCTGCATTTGTCTTTTATAATTAATTTTCGACTATTTATGTACAGCAATGGCTGAAAGTGGTTTACATTTTAATGCAGTGTACAGACGCATGTGTAATCTTCTTAGGGAGCAATGTGAAAGACTGGGTGACACTGAAACCTTGCCACAAAGGTGCAGTAATCGATTTTAATCCGATATACTTTTTTTGTAAAAGTCAGCGATTAATTCCTCACGGTCTGCTAGCTGTCGGTTCTGTGTGCGCCGAAAAAAAAATATAATTTGAAAAAGAAAACTTGGTGCAATGGTTTCACATTCTAATGATATGGTGTTTTCCTTGGTATTTCCTTGATATGTTGTTTTCCTTGGTATAGTCTTGGTATAGTCTTGGTTTCAAACCAAGACTAAATTTATTTGATGAGTTGTGAGGAGAAATACTTGAGTACTAACAGTGAGGCCAGGCAGCTGAAATCCCAGCTCAGCTCTGTCTACTTGAACTTGAATTCAAGTGGTGTCGCAACTGAGGACGAAACATTAAAACAGGCCACGGTATCCCCGGTTCAGAAGCTCATTGAGAGTGACCTGATACATCAGATGCCTATACCTGTGACTTCAGTGCTGGTACGGAAATGCTTTTAGAGCATAGGCAGCTCAGCCTTGTTTACCTAGGCCTCAACACGTGTGAAGGCTGCAGGTGGCCAACTAGAAATACATACAACGCCCTTCCTGGAAGACCCTTTATTTTCTATACCACTTTGAGGCCAACAGAGTGATTCAGGACAAAGTTAACGAGTCGTCTTCAACCAGGCTTAGTGACTCTCCTTCTGATCTGTCATTAAAAGATTAAGATGTTAACAGAACATTAATACTGTGTAGACTGCTGTCAACTTTTAAAAAGCTGTTAGATTGATCATATGTTTGTGAACGGAGATTGCCGTTCACAAACATATGACTTAACGCAGCAAGAGATTTTCTGAGTCAGAGAGAATTTTCGAAACATTAAGGCCGTCTCGGTGGAGCAGCAGGAGGCAGGACGTGACGATAATTCTGCTGCAGAAAGCAGCCTCTTTGTTTACACTTATCAACACGCCCACTCGCTGGCTGTGAATCTTCTGGAGATTCTCCTGCTGTATTCCAACATGGCTTCACTCGGACATTTGTACAAGAAAAGTTCCGGAGCAACATCTGCATTCTCACATATAGCCACTCCAGAAAATTTCCAGGGAATGTCAGACTTCATGTCTAAAAGCAGCTATAAAAGAGATCCCACTTTCCATGCCCTCTGTGCATAATCCAAAATACTTCAGTAGAACATAACACACACGCAGCCTTAGCTGCACCCTACCTGATAAAGATTAAGATAAAATCATAACTTTCAACCAGGGATCAACCAGTCAGCGTTCCTGCTATCAACAGGAGAATAGATCTGATTAACTCAGTCACAACCACATTACCCCACGGATTTACTTGAATCTCTGCTATAAAATGTTTCAGCAAACAGAGAAAAAATTTTTTTTTTATCATTTAGCTCCCTGCAGTTAAGTGTTTGTTGAATGAGGGTGTTAAAAGCAGCAAAGTCAGTCGCCATGCCCAGTCTCAACCACATTATAAACATGATCAAATATAAATAAGAGGAGCGACAGTGATTGAGGCTTTACTACATGTAGAGCTGGGACAATTTTAAACCTTGAACATACTTATGTCAAGTTTGTGCAGACTAACAAAGGAGATTGGTTGAGTACATGAATCCAGAGATGATTAAGAGGCAGAGGAAGTGAAATGAACAGCCTGACTCAGCTGACTCACACTGTAGAACGTAATAGAGTGAGATGTGAAAGAGTCTCCCCCACAACAAATGGCTTGGGCTCAAACCTGAAAGTGTTGAAACTACAGCGTGCATACAATGATTGACTCATCCAAGGACGAGGAAGGTTTCTAAAGAAAATGGGTCATCATTAAGATGAAAGCTAATACACCCTGTTCGCTGTTCCTGCGTGGGGTTTTCCTCCAGTTTGCCTTTAATGTGGCTCCAGGCTATACACAACAGTGCCTTTGAGTTTAAAAAGGCAAATATCAGCTCATTTTTAAATCAAATTGTGATCTGTGATTTGTTGACGAGACAAAGGGTGAAGGAACAGGGACTTTGATGACAACCTTAAAATCAAAAGTGACTCTGGATTAAGATTTTGTAAACCTAATGGATTTCTCCTCTTAGAAACCCCCCAATGTTAAGAATCAGCTCAATTGCTAATAAGGAACCGTTCGCAGAAAGGTTCAAAAGCTACATCCTGCCTTTTCAACAAAACCTAGACATAACAGGGTTAGCAATGGAGAAAAAAAAGCAGAAGAGCATAGAGAGATTTCTTAAACACTGGGTGAAAGGCGGTGAGTGACAATGAAATACACCATCTCTACAAGTATTAAGGGCTGGAGTGGATTGTACAAGCACCCCCTCTGTGTTTTGCTGGCAGCTAGTCTCATCCTCTCATTCTACATGGCAGCTAGCAAACAATGCCCCTTTTCAGATTGTGGTCGCTGAAGAGGCTGACCCCCACGCATTTCGTTTAGTCTTCTGTCCATGGCCAAGGGAGAAGAGAAGGAGCAAAATAGATGTGAAAAGGGAAAATCAGACAGACAGGAAAGACCCTGACACGCCAAGAGGATATCAAAGATTTAGTGCCTCACGTCGCCTTATGTTTTCTCTCTCTGGTGATCACACTTCAGAAGACTACAGCCAACAGTCAGTTGACCCTTGACCTGTAGGTGATCTGCTCCTATAAGAGTGAATATCTCATCCTGCTGTACTGGAAATCCCAAAACTATTGTGTATTTACAACAATACATACTTATATAGATATAATACCAGAGTGTGCATACTATAGCATTCTGATTTCAGCAGAAACAGATTTTCCTCTTGAGTCGACTTGCTGCATCAACAAAATGCATTACTTTGCTTTTCAAAACCTAAAATCCTCAGATGACAAACATCACTTCTATCAATGAACCTTGTGCATGGATTTCATGTATATGCACGTATTTTCACAATTCATGCGTGTTAAAAAGAAGGATATCTAAAGACAGTTACTGGCCGATAGTCTTTCAACAATATTCATCACATCATTCATGATGTAGAGGTATAAAATGATCATTCATCATTCAATGCAACAGGGTCGAAAGGGTCACACCGAATTATCTTGCCATAGAACGTCAACTTCAAACCTGATGGTACACAGATACTTAGAAAAGGGTTTTTAATAGTTGATACAGCATTAAATGAGTATGAGAGATGGAGCCTGGCTGTATACAGGACTGCAGTGTACCGCAGTGCACCGTTCCCAGTTTTAAACTAATACACTGAAGGCAAGATGGAAGCATTACACACATCAAGACTCACAAGGAGATTAGGGGATAGTTTTTAACTCTCAAAAAATATGCAAAGTGGCAGCCAAGCTTAAATGATAAACCTTTTCATTATAAATTATAGAAATTAAAGACTGTAAAACAAAATTACAAAACCTGAACTGCACCAACTATCATGAATTGAGAGATTGGGATGCTTTCACTGGATTCTCTAGGCAACACATCTACCCTTAAAAATACATTTTAAACAACCTGTGTTTGTTATGCTGCAGTATGGGCAGAGTGAGAAGCTAGGAGATCTACTATGGCATGAAATGGTAGTTCAGCTGTAAGTAAACAGACATGAAAGCGTCAACTTTGAGAATAAACCAGTTATTTACTTGGAGGTAGGGTTGAGATTTTCATGGCATCATAACTGCCCTAGAAAATACCACAATTTGACAGAATATGGCATTTCAGTTATTTTTAATCAGTTACGATTAACTTTAAAAAGGAAGTAAAACAAAAGGATTCTTGGGGTGAATATGTTATTACACTTTCCTAATGAAACTGCTGAGATCTGTTGCAACTCTTTATGGGGAAGAACTTTAGGGTAAACCACACAATGATCCTCATTTGAAAATTGAGAAATTTGCACACATTCTACCGATATTTCTCAGTATGGTGCCAACTCGTGCTGGAGCTTTTATATCGCATCTGATGGCCGATAATAACCTGGTGTCAAACCACAAGACAAGGGAACGGAAGGTGAAGAGGAGGCAGCAGCGTTGTGTCTTTGTGTATGGTCACACACAGACACATGTGCAGGCACTGTAATGTGTCTGTGTGTGTACTGTTTGTGTTTTTAAGAGTGTGTGTGTCTGTAGGAGGAAGTAAATATAACAGTGGCCTGTGACAGTCATGTCCACAAACAGCCAATCATAACAACATTTCAGACAGAGACAGAAAGCACAAAAAAGATTTGGACAAGAGGCAAATCCCGGAATGAACCAGGCCACTGAATCAGAATCAAAATACACAGGAGGAGATGTTAAAAACTATCTATTGTGCCATTAGATGGTGAGCACTTCCACGGGATTTGTGAATGTGTAACCAAACTGAAACTTGCCATTACAGAAGAGCAAATATGCATGTCTGACTGGGCAGGCTCACACATGCCAACCCTGTGTTCGGCCCATGCAGGAAGCAGTTGCTTCTGTAGAAAAATGCCTGTAAGCATGAGGACGTTTACTGTTTGTATGTGTAGAGTTTATTGCTCATACAGGGATGAACTGGAACCTATGTGCGAATTTTCCACTGCCATAAACAAGCAGGTACCAGTTGCAGAAAGGAGGCTCAGTCACAATTTAAGACATAAAAAATAATTCACTACCAATTTAACTGTTACATTACTACCTTGAGCGTTCACTTGCTTGCCTCTATTACAGCTAATCTACGAGGCAGGCAGTGACAGGTAGGAGTAACTTTAGCTCTGCTGCTGTGGAGAATATTAGCAGCAACAAACAACTGCAGCTTTCAGTCTCTTCTGTCTTGATCCTGCTTGTTTCCTTATTCTCCGATCACTTACCTTTCATCACCACTTGCACTTTATATTGGTGATACTAAAAGTGATTTGGTTGACAGTGGTTGATCAGTTAGTGATAGCCACTATACAGTAGGCCACCAGCAGGTTATCAGCAACAGAAATCAGGCTACAATCTGATCCGAAATATAACAGTTATAACAGGTATTTGAGTGAATGCTGCAATATTCTAAAGAGGTTGCAAAGAAACCTTACTGCAATACAAGAGATGTAGGGCTCCATGTGGCACAGTTAGGAACCAAAGCAAAAATAAAACAAAGCTTGTGTCCAGTAGTCAGAGAAGCTTGAAAACATTTGCCTGCGCAGGTCTCAGTGAAATAAGATCAAGTAATGTTGACATATGGTACATATGGTTAAAAAAAAAAAGAAAAGCAATGGCTTTAAGAAGTTGCAAAAGATGATAGCTTTAGCTTGCAGCTTACACCAGTGTTATCCCTAAGATATTTAATTATTTTTTATTCAAGTAAACAAAACTGTGCATGCATGTAATGGGAGACAGTGAGAAAGATGCCTTACCCCTTGGTTACCATTGAATCTGATCAGAGGTCGTGATGACAGCACCTGGAAGAGAGAGAAAATAACAGCATTATTATATAAATCTCAAGGGGAGCACGTCAAAAGATTTAATTCAGGCAATTTCCAGGTAAAATCTTGTAGTTTCAAGTCTCTCATGAAATCAACTGCTTGTGCAAAGCTTTCAAACAGTCAATTAAAAAAAAAAGGAATTACAAATGATTTTCTTGGGAGCATTAGAAATGCAGTTACAGTTTGTAATTGGGAAGTTTTCTGTAGAAGTTTACACACAATGTAATGGACTGTCGGTGCACTTACAGTATATAGTCAACGGAGCAACAACATTTCTCCATCTAGGTTACATATACCTTAATATCCCTTAAATAGACCACAGAAAATACAAGGACTGCAATGCAGGGCGATCAACGTCAATTAATTTCCGTCAGGTCTGAAAAGCCCACCTCCCAGCATCTCTTTGATAAATGCAGGGAGAAATAGAAATAGTGAGAGAAATGTCGGTGTTTTTGTTTACTCAGTCATTTACCAAGCTGAACTCTCTGCACTGACATGCAGTATTTCAAAAGTTATTAGACGCAGAAGCCACCAAAAGTATGGCTCAGATAAGGCTGGTCATTGTGCGAAGGAGAAATGCAGTGATATTGCCACTATGCCCAAATTGCTGTGGTTAAATAATGACTAACATGTTTTGCATATAATTGGTAACTTCTCTGATGACATAATCATTAGCTGCTGCTCAATTTTACCTAACAGAGTCATAGCTGTTGATCAGTGTTTCCCAAAAAACTGAATCAAACGTGACTAATGATGGGGCAGGATGAACAATTTTAATACCGTGAATATGGCGAGGTAAACAGTCTTTAATATAATACATTTTAAAAAAGCAGAACAAAGACCACCTGCAAGTTACATCAGTCTAGAAGGGTCTCCAGTTCGCTTTTCTGTTGTATTCAGCTGTTTCAGTAAACTGTCTGGAGTAACTATCAGTTTATCATTTGATTTCTATTAACTCCACATAAAAAAGTTTAATTGTTTCAAATTGAGAAAAAACAATCAGACAGCAGCACTTTCATTCCCCGAGGCGAAAATCCCCAAAGATGGCAAGTGACACAGGAAAAACAAAGTTGAGGTTGTTGCCAGCCGAGGTAAGAGCAAGTTAACAGTTACTCCAGCTCTGGTCAACTGAGGAACAATCACGGTCACATTTTACTGACTGTGGCACCGTAACATTCATCACCAAAATATAGCATATTATTGGCTTTAAAACCTTGGTGCTGCTTTAGTGAATCAAATGTGACCAAGACGGAGGCTTACCAGTTCAAAGGAGGACGAGCCTATTTGAGACACAACATGCTTTGTATTCCTGCCTGATCCTGAGATATGCAGCATGCATACAAATACTGGTGAGCTTCTGTCCTCTGCGTGGCTTCACTTACACTCTTCAGACCATAAATTTCATTCGATTGCCCAATGAGTGTTTGGTGTCACTTGCACCCGACCAACAGAAGCCATTTGGTTGGCATTATAGTATGAGTTACGTATACCCTACTACATTGGCCATGACTGTATTGTGGATTGTGTCATTGAACAACAGGAGCTACCGTAAATTTTGGAGTGGATTTTTATCTTAATTTGACACAGCAGATTAGAACGAGAAAGACAGATGACATGAAACAAAAGGTTGACTCAAACTGGACGTTGCCTTTCTTTGGAATGTGCCTTAACCATTAGGCCACCAGATACTCCAGAGAAATCCTATCAATTTCAGTTTCAAGGACCTCGAATAGACCTAAAATATGTGCCAGGGCCAATTAAGATATTAAGATTTCTTTGATGAATCAGTACATGCCTGATACATAAAACCAGATCAATTTGCAGCTGATGGTCAGCTGAGCCATCACAAAGTCTGTTGTGATAATAAATTGCATTTATGGTCTAACAGCTTCACTGGAAATTCTGGATTGTGAGGATTTAACAAACTGAAGTAGTTAAACATCTTTTAAATCGCTCAAAAACGATTGGACTGATCGCCATAAATTGTCCCCGCCACGTTCCTATGTTCATGTCTTACGTGAGACATGATGACCACGTTGTGCATGATCTCAGAGATTTAAGAGGCGTTTGAAAAAACACTGGAAAAGCAATTACATCTTGTCTAAACAAAACAAAAAATTAGATGAAAGAAGCAAACCAATGTTTGATTATTTTGACAACAGCCAAAGATGGTTTCAGTTTGGCCTGAGCTCTGAACAGTCTCTATGCAGAAACACCAGACCTTTCATGGAGCCACACTCCCTGGTTCCCCCACTGCAATGTTTAACACGGCACCAGTTTTAGCACTCCCACCCTGTGCCCTACCCCTCCCCCATCCCAGCGCTGCTAACATAGTGCTACCCTCAGCCTGTTCATTTGAATGGGCTGCTGACAGGTCACTATTTTCTGGGACCCGAGCCCAGAATGTTCCACAGAGCTAACCTTAGGGACAGAGTACGAGTCCTGACCATGGATCGATGACAAGGCCATGGGTGTTCTCACACACTGCCAAACAGCTACAGAATGGAGAACGACTGGACATCGCATGGACTTGCTGCCAAGCAGCCAGTGATAAAACTGAACTGAAATGTTGTTCCAAGTGTGTTTCCTACGACATAAAGACTTGCCTTCTTACTGCTTTGCCATGAAGTAATAACAAAGTAAATGGAAATTTAACAACACAAACACAGACTTTAATTTCTCAAACAATATTGTGTACAAATGTTTTAACTGTAAATGGTTGTGAAACATAATTTACAAATTATTCGTTGTCACAATCTAACATTGAGTCCATGAGAAAAATTATTATCATTATGTTCCGTCTCTCCTGTTGCAATGCCAATGGATTTCTTGGTTTTGTAGTACATGCAAACAGGAATAGCCATGACCAAATCCCAATGGTATGGCTGTGGCACCCAAATTGCCAGGAATTGAGTTGCATAACTATCACACTGATGAGAAGTTCCACCTGTCTAGTATTTGGAAAGAGCACAGTGTGCCAAGGGTGAGATGGTACCAAGTGTCCTTTACTCCCAATATTCAGTGTGCAGGGGATTATTGCTGGGTGAATCCCTTGTGTGAAATGTGGTGTAATAGTCTACTCCTTTAAAATATTTGTGACAGAGAAGTGTCAGGTGCGCATTTGAAGTAATACTGTTTGCTCATAGGCTTAGTTGGAAATAAACTTGTTGGTGTATTTACTGTAACTGGTTCTTCGTCGCTCAAAAGAAACGCTTTGAAGTTTGTAGGGTTTTTTCCTCTGAATACTGCTAACAAAAGAAACTTGTGCTGCCATTTCAAGCATAAGACCGGCTTCTTATGCTTGAAATGGCAGCACAAGTTTCTTTTGTTTTGCGCCACTTGTTGGTTTCAGTGATTACTAGATTGCTAATGGTTGTAAACGATTAGTATTAGTTTTTGGTCATTTTAAAAATTGTTGTCCCTCCATACTGAATGGCAGAAATGTATCTCTCTCTTCTTTCCTCACTTTGGCTAAGCAAATACCAAAATTGTGCAGTAGAGCAGATCATCTATTCGATTACTCCCTTTAGTCTCATCAGGTTAAAGTTTAGCAAATGATTACTCGTTGCAAATTTAGTTGCACTGTAGTACTAGTATATACCAAAACATATTTTGAAAACCCCAGTGTTTTACCTTTACAGTTCTGACAAAATAAAACAGACTGACAACCACTGTATGGTGTTGTGGGTTACACTAACATTTCTGTTACCTGACACCTGATGTCTGTGAAGCCATACGTCATACACATACAACAGCTTTGTCCAAACCGCAACATGAGACCACTGTTTTCTGATCTAACCATGTTGGAGAGCCAAACATATTGTGGAGATAATATAATGGATCACTCGGAAATACTTCATTAGCATGAGCCCTAACACATTTTATTAAAGCACAAATTGTGGGTATTGCTTCAATGTGGTTTCACAAAAGAATCACTTTTTTCCAAAACTGAGTTCAAGAAAAAAAAAGAAGACTTTAGCAGTTTCCTTTAAACGCTGCTAATCAGGGGCCTTAACAAAGGTGATGTGAAAGTAATGACTCAGTAGGAATTCATAGCAGACTTTTAGTTTGCTCAATGGATCTGAATGGGCTGAGAGGTTTAATCATTTTCTACTATATCACAATTTATTTGGTTATATGTCAGTTTCTGAAATTAAGATATCATTGAGGTTTCAAACACCCGTAAATACAGATACATAAAAGAAGGTTGGCATGGTTGCTCTGAATGAAACTGCAAGGCAAAAAATGTGCCTCTTGTCACCATTTGGTGCCTCAATTGAAAGATGCATTGATCCCTGTTACAGCCGTGACAACAAGGGTTGGGTACCGGAATCGTGTACTTTAAAGGGTCCCAACTGAATTACGCCGGTACAACTGAGCTCCGATTCAAATTAAATCAATGGGTAAAAGAGCAAGTTAAAACATCTGGGCGAGCGAGCAAGAAAAATGTATAGAGAGCCGGAGCAAGTGACCTACGGATTTATACTTATAAACCTGGATTACTTATAAAGCGGTGCTACATTTACTTATAAACCAGCGCTACATTTATTGGAAGGTGCCTCAAGTGTGGTGACAGTTCTCAAAAGTTGGTGGAGTCAATGCTGTCTACAGTATTTGAAACGTGAAATGCATAGCTGGCCATGGCAACCCAACTCACCTAATGAGACATCTGGTTAAACACAAATATATCTATAAACTGAACAGTGTACCGTTTTTGATAGTCTGAAAGCCAAGTCCCCCGTAGCAGCTGCAGCTGATGTTAGCAGCAGGCCAACGCTGAAGTAGTTAAAGGCCTCCATGGATGACGGAACTTTACAAGAGGTATTACCAGCTTAATCGAAATATACTTCAGGTAATCAATTTGCCAGTTGGATAAGTTATGGAGAAAATGTTTTTGGGTACAGTTACAAAATTCCAGGTACCAAGTGGTATCAAAACAATCTAAAAGTGAATGGTACCCAACCCTAATGACAACTTGGCTCATGGTACCAACAATAGTTTTGTGCTTTTACTTGAGCAAAAGATCTGTGTACTTTTTACATCACTGACCACAATCTGACAGGAAGATATAAACAGTGGCTAACTAGACGCAAGATAAAATCCTCTGCAGACAATGATGTCAGTTGTTATTGGTTGAAAGTGCCATTTACATGCTCAATGTTGTTTTCTTAACAAAGTTTCTTCTTACCATGTAAAATTAACTAACAAAGACAAAAACATTTGAACTCAGAGAAAGAGGCAAAGGATAATAGATTGCATTATTAGAAAAGAAAAAGAAAAAATATGGAGAACTCTGCATAGATTGATCTGTGATTCCCTCAAGTCTTCTAAATTGATGCAGCAGCCTTTCAGACATTAAGTCTGAGCAGTGATTCGTCGTCTGTTTCCAGTGAGTGACCCAACAACCTTAAAGTAATGAATGCTCTATGTTTAAATATCTGCTATATGCACAAACCTGTTCTTCTAGCTCCATTAAAAACATTATGGTGCTGTACACTTGTTTTCCAGGCATCATATTGCTCGAATACTGGTCAAAAAGTATTTGCTAGAGTATTTGCAGACCAAAGAGCAAACCGTGACCTTTGCAGTGACTGATCTCTTGAAAAAGACACAGCAGGTCAGGCAGTCTGCTCTGTGTGCAGTGACATAAGGTTGACACAGGATAGAGCAACACTATGACATTTGGAGTCATATTTGGCCTTAGTGGTTATGGTCATCCCTTGCAACGTCCCTTGCTCTGCTGAAACTGGGGAGTCAGCATTCCTTAAATAACCATGGAACTGACAGCTTGACCAGCATCAAGCAACACAATCCCCTCCCAGTCTCTATTCCTTCCCATACCATTCAGGGGTAACTGTACTGTAAACTGACCTCCTTAATGAATCCTATAGACTGTCAGCGAGAGTACTTGACTGAGGATTGATCCTCCTCTTCACGAAAACCTCTTGCATTTAACTTACTTAAAAAAACAAAGACAAAAAACTTGTCTTAATTTAAAAGCTGGGTGGCTTTAATATAATAGATTATGTAGAGGGCATCAATGTTTCATCCATAAAAACAGATAATGTACAGTTATTCAAGGCATTTACTTGCTAAAAAGTGTAAACTGAGATGATCAGAGCACCAAGTATAATGCAATCAGCTTTCTTTCAGTGCTCATTCAACAATAGTGAAGATACATTTCACACTGAACAATTTACTTGAATTATTTCATACTTTGGGGCAACTCCACAACTATAATGCAACATATCTTGACTGGCATGACACATTTATAGTTGACTTTTTAGGTGGTCTTGGCATTATGCAACATATAACTACAGCAACAGATATCATGTCTGTCACCAAACCATCAGGTTCATTTCAAGAGCTCATTATTAAAATAACTGGTTTAAAGACATCACAAAATAATCTGAACTACAGCGGCTGGTAATTCATTCCAGGGCTTACTATGTAAATGCAACACAATTAACTGCTCACCACAAGATGGGTGCCACCTGTGTGATGTATTCCCTTAAGAATGTAAAATTCATGCTTCCAGTTTACAATCACAATCCATTTCCTCATGCCAAGACAAAAGTCATTACATGGGCCAACAACGGGTTTTAACATTTAAATGGGACCAACTCACCTCTCGACAGTAATGCAGCAGTGCCAGCACATGAGATTTGTCATCACTTCCTATGACTGCTTTCCTGGTCTGCCTACGAATGATCCCTTTATATTTGCAACAGGCATAATATTTTTGTTCACTGCTACCGTTTTTATTTTTGCAGATTTGTACTTTGAGAACAATCGGCTATTCCATAATGATGACAAAAGGAAACTGTGAGCACTACAGAATCCGACACTTTTCCAACACTGTGCTGTAACAACAGACATCCAGAGACATAATTATATACTTTTATTTGCACTCTACATAACCTTCAGCTTGATGACACTCAAGTAGCTTTTCTCATTTCCTTGCTTATGTCACAGCTGGTACAAAAAAAAAGTTTCTGGGCTGCTAGTCCCGCAGCAATAGCTCCAGTTCACTCTGTCCTCAGAAGACCAACAGAGGAACCGGCTGACAGTCACGTCTCATACAGGAAACTCAACTATTCCTACTGGATGACTGCTGTTTCACTACAGGAACACAACAAGAATAACTCAGTCAATACTGTGGGTCCAAGTAAAGTAACCTTGCCTAAACTGAATGCGATTTGCATCTGGGCCAACGTATCATTCGGTTTGCTTACAAGTCTTTAAACTAAACTATTTACTTCTTGATCTCCAAAAATGTATCATAGTAGTGGCATTACAATGAGTCGGTTGTCTGTTGATAACTACAGTTAAGCTGTTCCTGCTCTATACTTCTTTTTTTCCCCAAGTCTACTATTTATCTAAGCTGCTACGCCGTACAACATTACTGGCCTGGAACAGCCACGATGAAGGCAAACAATCCGGGGGAATTGCCATATTTGTCCACACAGTAGCATAACTGGGGTCATAAACATAACCAGCTTTGTCTGGTGACGTCTCTGACCACGCCACAACTCTTTTACATTGGAAGGCGTGTGTCATTCTGTAGCTCTCTTCCTTCCTCTTCCTTTATCGTGTTCCCAGCTCACCCCTACTGTTGGGTGCCAGCCAGTGTTGGAATTATTAGGAAGCTGGAGGAGCTCAACTCCTCTAAAAGATACCGTAGCCACAATGAAAACAATACAGGCTGTGTGTGCGCGCACGTGCGTTCCTTAATGATTAGCCACATTTTTCATATTTTTCTTGAGCAAATGTGAAAATGGAGGAAAAACACGGCGGTAAGTAACAAGACGCTCAAAGCTTGTACAGATCTCACTCTGACATGTAACAGGTCTGATGGACATCTCTCAACAATTTCTTCCTGGGCAAGCATAACAACATAGAATCTTCTGTCAATTTATGTTTGAATTTGGTCTGTGTTGGTTGAGAGCAATAATACATTTGCACTGCTCCTCACTTCTCATTGAAATGTCTGAATTTCAATATGTTGCCTTTAACTATGCACGGCTCTGAGGAATTGTGAGTGCGGCTGAGTGAGGAGATTCCTGTGTGTATGCTGCTATAATGTAATATATACACATATGCAATTAATTCAGACAGGTGGCACACCACCCACACTCAGGCATGATAACTGTGTCAGATGGTGGTTTGATGTGTAATCATCATCTGTCATTGTGTGAAGCTTCTGTGTCTGGGCCACGACAAATGCTGTAAACTTCTGCGAATCTTGCGATCCCAGTGCCTTCATGCCTGCGAGGGCCTGGTGTTTGTCGGATAAAACAGAACCTATAATGTATTGTTATATCATTAATAGTTCTGTTTCAGTGCAAATAGTAAACAAACAAAAAAACTGACCCAATCCAAACCATTAAATCTGAGAACACATCCCCCAAAGTTCTGACCACAGTAACCCATCCTTCCCCTCTGTGCCACTAAAGGCCAAAATGTGATTGGAGCAGTTGTGCCAGCTAAGGTGGTACTACATCCCCCAAATGATGCAGCACATGACTACATCAATCTACTGCTCTGAACATTCACGATTGTGAGTAAACTTGAATAAAAGAAAATGTTACGGAGAGGGCATACAGTGAGCAATACAACTAGAGTAGGTAGCGATTCCGTGCCTTCTCAATAAAAGGTCCCAATTATTAAAAACATGATTCATTCAACAACTGGCCTCTTCAGTCAACTAAAGCACCGCACCAATAGAATGCCCAGTACACATTTCCTGTTTATACAGCACTACTCTTTTTTTTTTAATCACATGTAAGCATATTTTGAATGTGAAATAGCATGAGGACATGCATTTAACATGACTTTGTGAAACAATGGCACTAAGGGTGGGGCAGAATTCTACCCCTCAAGGAAAGCCCCAGTGCCAATACTAACTCCGTACAGTCCAAGATGCTCAAGACATTCGTGTGTACTGTCCCGCCTCCTTACGAACAATAAGATGCTTTGACGATTTACAAGCACAATAAATGATAAACCATTGCTTCGAATCCTTGTGACAAAAAATATGCTTTCACATTTTTTTGGGAGCAAGAATTATCCACGGTGTGCAAGGCATTATAGGAGAGGTCGGATACATTTTCTAATCAAGTCTGAGTTTGGGAGCTAATGACCCAAAACGAGTGAACAAGCCATCTTGAATCCTCAATAAGGCGAGTTGGACGTAGCGGACAAATCTCTCTGGTTGCATTCTTTGTGTTTAAGCAGAAAAGCTATTTCTTCTTCTTCTTCTTCTTCTCATAATTCAAAATCGTGCAACAATTAAGCAAGCTGCCATAATGCGTAATCGTCCAGATGTACGAAGAGCAGGGGCCCTTTGAAAATGTGGAGATGAATGCATTTGCCACATGTACTGCAGCTAGAATAACAATTTCTCACAGAGCTGATGCATCGGCCTATATCCACAACTTGTGCGTGTCCCACGGAAATTAGCACTCCCCCCCTAAGACGAGCACTACTTCCCCGATTACCTGTCACACTTTATGATTCTGGTTTATAGGTGCAGTTGAGCTGTGCACGGCCACGGAAGCCGGAGATAAGGCCCCCTTCCTCGGGGCCTGCCAGGTTTTCCCTGTCAAATATTTATAGAAGCTTGAAACGTTAGATGGCCGTCAGCCTCTCTGCAGCTCCCTCACAGACCTGAGCTTGAATTGTCCCTTTCAACCGACGGGAGGATGCGTGGAAGCCGCCGCTGCGTCACTTGGCGTCACTCGCGGAGCTGTGCGGCGAACACGAGCCCCCGGTGGCCGCGGGGGGGGGGGGGGGGGGGGGGGGGGAGGGGGAGGATGGCCGTGTTTCACACCAATCATGCCGGGTACTTTTCCAGATCAGTCACTCAACGCAGGGCCACGCTTGCCCCTTGACTTCGTGGACAGATCCACGCTCCACATAGTTGGGCCGAAGACAGGGATGTTTAACGTGTGGCTACTTGAGCTAGCAAGGCGTCGTTTCTTCTTTTTGACAGCTTTAAACTTTCTGGGGGGGGGGGGGGGGGAATCTGTACTCACATCACAAGTTACTGCACGTTCTCGGTTCGAAATGACCCCACACACACACACACACACACACACACACACACACACACGACAACCACGGCGGAAGCTGCTGTTCGCCGCCGGGACAAGCCGCGCCATCACACCGGGACCGAGTCGCGGCGCTCGGGCTCCAGTGGCCCCGAGCCTGCCGGGGGACACCGGAGGACCGCGTCCGGGTGGAGCGACACCGCCTCCGAGCGCTGCCCGGCATCCGGAGGAGGTCGCCCGCCCGCTCACACGACGAACCGCCGAGCCTCGGCTCGACCCGCCGGCCGCGGCCGCCGGAGAGGGACCGGGAGCCGGAGCGGGAGCCGGAGCGGGAGCCGGAGCGGGAGCCGGAGCGGGGGGCTGACCGCCCTCTGCCTGTCACCGCCGCCCGGGCAGCCGTCAACGCGAATGCTAGACACACAACAAAACAAAAAACAACCAACAAAAAAAAGACGCCACGGGGGGGGGGGGGGACGTCCGTTTACCTTGCCGCCCTGGTAGCCCTCGAAGGCCCGCAGCGCGCTGTCAGTGAGCTTGACGTGGAAGACGGAGACATTGCTGCCGTTGCCCACCCGTCCGCAGGACAGTCCGTAGCACCGCTCCTCCTTCAGCGCCGCCATCTTGCTGCCGCTCGCCCCACGCGCACGGACGCGCTCTGTTGTAAACCGAGCGCTCGCGTCGCTCTGCGATGAATATTCAGCGAGGTGACCGGGCGGCGACCGAGCCCTACATAGACACGTGTTCCCCACCGGAGGAAAGGCTTCTCACGTTGTAGAAGACGCGCACGACGCTTGATAGTATAGACGTTAACAAGGAAAAACAACTCAACAAAACACGCTTGAGCTGCCGGTGCTGTGAATCCACGACTTTTGACTATTTTGTACAACTAATTTGGAGACAACACGTGAAGCAACTTGTGGTCGAGATGCCTTTTCTATTCTGAGCCTGTTTGTCATAGCCGATCACACAGAATGCACATGTTGCCACAGCATTTAGAAATCGGCATTGCGCGTAAGTAATGCGTAGGAAGGGGGAAACGACAGGTCATCTCGTGACGTCAGCTAAACGTCAGCGTCTGAGAAAACAGAAAATAAAGGACAGCTCGGGAATATCCAGAAAACTGGGGAGTTTTCGAGTGCCAACGAATACAACTGGATAAACGTAATAATGTATGCTCATGTCAAGGGCCTGGTTGTCTTATTGTCTTCAAAATGAGACAATTATTTGAATAGTTTCTGTACAATTATGAATGACTGGAATTATAATGGCAAACGTGTCTGTCTAGTGTCCAATACATTTGATTCTTTTTGTGTGTCTCATACAGACATTAGACATTATCCATGGGCACTGATTTCTTTAAGCTCCAAAATGACTCAAATAAAGACACACAAAATTTCACACAGTTTGACAGCGGACACATTTTATTGTGTTAAATACAAAATTAACAAATGCAGGGAATGCAAGGGACTTCATTATCACTTCATTTGCCATGAAGAGTTCATATGCAACATTTGGCTCTGTAGGAACTACTACACCGAAGAAGCCACATATTTGGTGGTGTCACATTTACTGAATGTAAGAAAGTACAGAGCAAACACAGTGTAATAAATAAACAATTAAAGGAGCATAATTTAAGAATAAAGAATTCACAGGGAACAAATGTAGTTGAATAAAGAAAAGGAAAAAAACATGCACCAAACATTGTACTTGAAGGGTCATCCTTCTGCATTTGGTCTTAATCAAACATTGTGGTATGAGTGCCAGAAAATTGTATAATAAAAATAAACTATCCTTCAGTATTATTCATAGCCATAAACTCCACCCACCATTCTCTTCCAGGGTTTTAAAGGTAATAACTGCACCTCTATCCTCCTGAAATGAGTTATTTAGGAATGCTGAACATAAAGTACAGTTTATCTACTCTAGCTGACGCTTTAATGTACTTATACACGACAGACTAAGCGTACAGAAGCAATGCCTTCAAATCCAATACAGCAGTCCTGTACATTCACATACTTCCATTGTTCTCTGTTGGTGATACTGTATCAGATAAGTGTTGATGAGCCGGTTCCATGGTGCTCTAACAGGCAGCCATTTGCAGTTCCATTCACTGCATTATGTTGAGGATACAATTCTCGGAACACAGTATCAGTGTAACGGCAAAACAAGTTAGGCAGTGTAGCTTGTAGGACTGTTGTATTGCATTACATTGTACAGGTGTTTCTAGTCACTGAATTAATAGTATTTTAAAAGGTTAAGAGTGCAAACACACAGTTTCTTCCCAGTGTGTGAAAATAGAGCATCTTCATTACACCAGTTGACATGAGACTTTGTACAATTAAAACAAAGTGAAATAATGTGTTCCCTTGGTATAAATCTAATGGCACTATCTGATGTTTGAAAACTATAGCATAACATAGGACCAGATCACAATCACTTTACTGGGCAAAGTATTTTATAAATAGCTTCTATCTGAATCTATGGTAAACTATTTGTCATTTCAATGATCAAATAATCAATTTCCAACGTCAACCACTAAAGATGAGAACGATTGCAGCAAAAGAAGAACAGCGTCTGGCAAAGTGACAGATATGCATGAACATTCACATAATTGGAAATAACATTTCCCATATGCAAATGTCGACGTTTTATTATTTGTCACATATACGTCTCAAACATGGCAGAGAAACGAGAGTGGCAACCGACCGACCGTGGACTGACATCTCCACCCTCTTTGACAACAGGTAAGAAGGCACTGCCAGATGTGCTCCTGTGTACATGTTCTCACGTTGCAGGGGTCAGGCCTTCACTACAGGCTTGGCTCAATTTCTGGCAGCTATGACAACGGATAATGCTACACCGCCAATGGCTACTGCCGTGGCACCGAATAGCCACTTCCAGCTGAGACCCTGGGAAAATAAAAGGAAACAAAGGAGTAGAGTGTTCATGTTAAGTAGTTGGAATAAAGACATGTTGAATCATTACACCAAGAAAAGTGTAAGTTACAGCGTTTTCTATTCGTGCTGGCGGTCAGCCAACTAATTTATTATTGTTTCAAGTTGTGTAACCACAACTTTTGTTACTTTCAACTGAATAAAGAATTTTTAGTCATCAGACGTCTGCATCTTGTTTTTGGAGAAACATGCTGAGCAAACATCCCCGCTTGCTTCCCCCTCCTGACATCCAAGTGTCAAGGTTATTTTTAAAATGTGAAAACGCTCTCTTCTGTGTTTTTACCGGTTTCAATCACTGGGTCGGGTTGTTTTGGAGAGGATAATTTGTTCCCCAACAAAACACCTCCTGAGTGATGAACACCAAAGTAATCCTAGCTGAGCCAACATTAGCGACAGCTTGGCTAACAGCATGCAATCCCTCTCGCCGGTGTCCATCCAAGAGAGAAACAGTTTTTCCACGAGAAATTGCTCTATTCAGTACTCTTAAGCGCACACACACACAAGGCTCCTACTTTCACCCAGCTTGACCTTTTATGCACGAGTGGAAAACTCTGAAGTTATTCATCTGACTTGAAATATTCATATTTGTTGCTCTCTTTATTAACACACAAAGGTTCCCTTGAGGATTACATTACCTACCACTCCAAAAGAATATGCATGACAGAGGATGGGTATCATGTGATGATGGCCAATGACCAAACATTAATTCATTTTTTTCCACACTTTAAATGCTTTTTTTCAGGAAATTACTGAAATGTCTCACCCATGAAGTCTTGGCCCGATGTTTCTGTGTGCTGCTGGTGCTATTCGTGGGGTTACCCAGCATCTTCTTATACATGGCCTGCTCTGCTCCCCTCTGCTCAGAGTTCTTCTTCACCAGCTTAGAGAGCTCTGCGTGGATCGTCTAGACAGGAGAGAAAAGACACGTCAGTGTTGCAGGCTCCAATAAACAAACCAAACTGCAAACCGGCTAACCTAACTACTCCAATATAGCTGTTTTTAGAACTCTAACTTAAGAAAATGTCAAGACCCTATTTTCCAGAGTTTGTCGTTTACATAAAAAAAAACGCAGCAGAGGATTGTCTGAGTCAGGCGCGTTCACAACCGTAGGAAATTTCTGGAACATTCATGCGAGGGGTGGCACCTGGGTAGAGCGCCCCCTCTAGACTTTCCTGCTGTATTCTCACATGGGCACACTCAGCCCATTTTTCGGAAATTTTACTAGGGGCCTAGCAGGAAAAGTTTGGATATCTGAAAGCAGCTTATGAAGAAAATAATGTCCTGCTACTGTACCACAACCCAAGAGCATGAAAAAAATGACTTCACAAGGCTTTTCAAGAGGAATATGACCGATTATTTTTCTACAATCATGACGGATGGATGACGCGTTGATTAAACGCCGTCAAAAATAACTACTGAAAAAATGTGTTTGTTGTTCTTCGTTTTCTAACCAAACAACCCAAAGGCTTGCATCACAAAATTAGCCTGCCATTTAGCTCACGTGTCCACACAATTGTTTCCAGGATATGGGTTGTTATTGTTGTTACATTTTCTCGGATCTGAGTCACTTCACTGCTCTTCAAGCTGTTTAGTGACCAAACAAACCGCTGCTTTCAGAGACAACAAAATGTTTATGCTTTGGAAATGTGTTTCAAAAAGACTGATGGAGCACCATTACATTGAGTTTAAAATAAGGTCGGCTGAAAAGTTGTTTTTATATTTGAGGCAGAGTCAATGAAGAATGGAGAGTCAGCGTGTCTGTTTTATTGTACAGTCCCGTCTACTTCTAAGAGTAAGGTGACACATTTACAGCGCAGTTTTCGAGCAGGAAACCCTCAGCAAGTTGGCACCAACGTTATGCAATGAGCTACCCACCCAAATGACACAACACTGACTTGGCCTCAGGGCAGGAATGAAGTAGGCTAAACCATCATGTAACATCCTCTCCTAACAGCCTCTGCGCTGAGGCCGTCTGAGGCCGTCTCACTGGAGCTGTCAACTCTGTGCCGTGTCAAACAATAGATTAGGGATCGACCGATACAGATTTTTTAGGGCCGATGCAGATACAGATTTCTTTTCATCAGCCTTAGCCGATGACCGATACGGACTGACGATTTTCTTGAGTCAATATTTGGAGCCGATACTACTTTTGCTCCCTCAATTTAATAGTTAAATAGAATTAAATTCAGCGGGTTGTCTCGTCTGATCTGAGGTTTTAGTCAAAGTGAGGTTATGGCCAAGGCCATGGCTCGCCTCCATGGGTAGAGGGAGACGAGGCTCACGTAGCTCTGGAGCATCTCGGGAGTTCCCACCGCACCGGGACTCGTCCCCCCGCGAACGGGATCCCCTGCGCAAAGCCCGCGGCGCGGTCAGCGCAGAGACTAAAAAAGTCCAACGGCAGCCGCGCCCGACAGGGGGCGCCGCCAGTCCCAGCCTGCCGAAGCAGAGAGGGGAAAGGCGGGGAAGAGAAGGTGGGTACGGGGGGGAGAAGAGCCAGCCGACGAGCAGTGAGAGCGCAAGGACGTGGAGGATGCTTAAAACAGCAACCAAGAGCCTCGCGCCCGTCCGTCGGTGGCGGCCCCCCCGAGATTAAAAAGTCAATTTCCACAAGGCAAAGGGTTTGGAGAAAAAGGAGAAAGACACAAACCCACCGGGCGCTCCGTCCACCGCGACCCACGACTAAGCCGGCCGGAGCCAGCGAGAAGTCGTCGGAGGAGCGGCGGCGGCAGAGCGGGGTGGGAGACATTGAATCCCCCTCCCGCTCTCCGGAGGAGAAGGGAAAGTTCGGTACCCGGCGGGCGTGCAGTGCGTCAGCCTAGGGCAGAGGCACTGCGACGGCGCTGGGTAAATGGTTCCGGAGAGAGTGGGGCCGGGCCCAATAGGCTACTGGATCTGCCCTCCCAAAAAGAACTATCGGCGAACGTAGCAGCCGCGCATCGGCCGATGCCGATACACGTAAAAAACGCAAACATCGGCCGATATTATCGGCCGGCCGATAAATCAGTCGAACACTACAATAGATAAAATACATCTCTCATCCATCTGAGATGAAGATAGAGGGCACGACCAGCTGACACCTGTGTAAAAATGCAGACAGCATGTTTGTCAGTGGTTGTAGAAGAGAGATAACCTGTCATCTAGTTATGAGTCCTTGGCCTGTTTAAGACCGCCTCTTTGATTATAATGGGAGCGTTCTGCTATTGTCACTGACGCACACCCACTGACAATTCATAAGTTCATAATTCATAATTGAGAAAGTAGGCCCTGCACAGAGCTGGTATTAACACCTGTCTCGAGTTAACCGATCATAAGTAGACAGCTCTGATCACACCAGTTCACACCTGGTTTTAGAATGTGTCCAGTGGCCACTTGTGCCATAACCGGATCTTACTTCTTACTTACCGATTCATTTACAAATAAACGTGTCATTAATGTTCTTAAAAGACTAAATGATGTTGTTGACAGACAGGTCCATTATCAATACATTTTTATGTGTGACTGTGTCACAGAGTGGGGTGAGAAGACGGCAATTAAATCAACCCAGTGCCCAAAACTTAGCAATGAAATAAGTAAAAGTAAAGAAAATAAAAATAATATTGAGGTCACTGTTAATATTTGGGCGTTGGCTACAAATAAATAAATGACTCGTTAACACTGAGAAGTTTTTAAAATATTTTTGGTTCAATACGAAACTGTAGTGGGCTAGAGGACATCAGCTAAGTTGGTGGCCCTTTAATGTGGCCAGATGCATCCCCGACCATCATAAACAAGGGTGACAGTTATGAAATGTCAAAGCTCTGGCAGTCAAAAAAGGACTTGCTGTTGCATACAGTCTACGACATACATCCTTGTACTTCAGATATGCAAGGATTCCCAACTACACACGGGTCCATTAATGCAGCTATACACCTATGATGCGCCATTACAAAACATTTTATATTTGTACTGTAAGTGTTGGATAAAAAGTGGTGGTCAGGCCATGAGCGGGTTGACAGATTGGTGTGGGGGATTCTGGGCATGAATATCGCACTGCTGTAGTTTATAGCTAATCTATGAAGCCCACACACACATGTTCTTTCATATTCTGCCAAAGAACTGCATATTCCCAACTCAACAAGCAGGAGAACAGGCACAGTGGCTAGGCATTAGATATGGCTGGGTTGCAGGGCAAACCTATTTACAGCAACAACATGAAAACAGATCCTCTGAAATGATGATTCAGCGGTCCACCTGACCTTGCACTACAAACTAAGTGATTACATATTTTACCCCATGGCACCATCTACTGGCCGTAAAAGAGACCTGCCACTTCTCCACATTAGCCATCTTTACCATAACTGTGAAGGTGCAGAAAGTACCTTGTTGCTTGGTTCCAACTTCAGTGCCTTCCTCAAAGTTTGAATGGCTTCTGAGTATTCACCTTGCAAGGCCAATACCTTCAGTGAAAACACAAACAATTAAGAGTTAATAAAACAATATACTAGAGACTGACGAGAGAAAGTAAAAGAACATGAGGAACGTGTACCTTGCCCATGCGGAAAAGTGCCTTTATGTTATCTGGCTGGTGGGCCAGAGCTGCGACACAAGATTTAAGTGCTGCATCATAGTGGTCCAGTTTCAGCTGAGAAGCAGCCATGTTGTTTAAACACTTCACTTTCACATCCATCAGCTCGTTCTCCTCCTCAGGACTAATGTCAACTGCAGCAGAAGCATCAACAAGAAAATAAGACGGATGAGGATATACTGCATATCAGTACATGACTAAAATGTATGCATATTTGTCAAATCTATTGAGGTTTTCCCTGCTTACCACTCCCCAACCAGTTAGCTACTAACCCACTAATCCTAATGATGAATATTTAACAAAAAGACAAACTGTCATAAACTTTCCGCAGTCTCGTGATTCCCTGACCTGCAGCTCACCTTTGGAACTAGACTCTGTTATCTGCAGGGCAACGCTATAGGAGTTGACAGCAAAAGCGTAGTCCCCACGCTGATAATGTATGTTGCCCCTCTCTCTCTTGTGGCTGGCAAGAGCTATCTTTTCTGCAGGGGGCAGCAGCTCCAGGTCCAGCGCATCCGTAGCTCCCAGAAGTTCCACTTCCAGGGACAGTTCAGCATCGGGGGGCACCTCTGGGTCAAGACTGGCAAGCGGATGAAACAGTCAATTCCAGGAAATAAAGGCGGCAAGAGACATTAATCACTTGATTACAAATGTCAAATATCCCAGTGAAAGTGTGCATCACGGCACGATTCAGATTCCAGAGTTTGTGAAGCAAGTACAGCCATCCTGTTTTATCCAAATTCAAGGAAGAAATTTAGAAAAAAGTCACAGCTTTCATGAGCACTCAATATTTATTTACATTAAACCCTTAAAGCCTACATCACATTAAAACATTGGACACTGCCTACCTTCCACGGGTGCCATATGCGTATTTTGCATCTGTCTGGATGAGAGCCTTCTCTCCCATTTCCATGAGCTGCACTGTGAGATCTAGAGCCTGAAAGAAGGATTTCACTGCACTGAGAAGCCAATATACACGACCTAGACCAACCTCAATAAAAAGACAACCTTCATGTACATTATTCACAACTTGAGGACAAAAATTTAGTTTAGCTTAGAAGCGGCTTGTACCTGGATAACATCACTGTCTCCCAAAGTGAACGTGACACCAGTCTGCTCCTCCACCAGTGTCCCATCCTTCAGGTAAGTCCTCAGATTAGTCTTGACATTCTGTCCTTTCTGTGGGCGACTGTCTCGCCCTTGTCCGGCCACCAGGACTTTTTTCTTTAGCTGGTCATTACCTGGAGACAGATAGTTAATTTATTAATCTGAAAATACAGCCTTTGCAGATGGGGTCGTGTGTGGATTTGTTAGACCGACACTCCCATCATCAGTATTGACTTTGAAACTTCTGTTGCACGTGGATACCCTGAGCTGTGTGCAACCAACGTGCTTTTTTGTCACATACCTAAAACATCCAGCCATTCCTCCACCTGACCCGAAGGACCCGGATCTGTGTCCGCATTTCTCTCGTCAGACTCGTCTGCGGTGTTCCCCTTCCCTCCTCCGGCATCTTCCAAGGGAGGGGGGTCGTCGTCGATGTCTTCCTCGTCTAAGACTTCGAAGTCCTCCCCGCTGTCCAGCAACGAGGTTCGCCCGTTCTTCTTCGCTGTTACAGTGGTGGCACAGTCAGGGCTGTCGGGGGCGTCCATCGTCTCCTCCTGTTCACTCATTAGTAGACTACTCTGCGACAGACGGTGAACAATTATGGGGGATAAGGCGAACCGGAAGTCTCGGCGTTTACTTAAACAAATGATCACATCATGACTCGTGTTGTCACTTGGTGCTAACACCGCACCTACATTTAGAAACGACTGTTAATCCGAAACCACCCATGACTTAGCCAGTCACTATCACCAGTTAACACAATAAAACAAACAACTACTGTAACTACAACTCTCCTGCTTGGTGTGTTGATCCAACAGTGTGTTTGGATAAATGGCGGTCAAGCTTACCTCGCGTTTCCAGAAGTTTCTGGCAAGTTGAAGCGCTGCTACCTGCTCGAGCGGCTAACAGGCGGCTGCTAAGTGCTAACACACATTAGCGTTAGCTGTAATCTAGCCGGGTATCTAGCTAGCTAACGTTTGTGTTCTGTGCGTGACTTGTTTTGCATTTGCGATAGACCACTGCTTGCACTGGGCGCGTGCGATAAACTCTTCAATCTAAATAAAGTGAATGTTGAATATTACCTTTGAACACGAGTACTTTGTGCGGAGGCTTGTTTGGGTCCCGTGCTAGCTCCCTCCCCTGTTTACAGCGACGAAGTCAGTTTGCACTCGGGGGGAAGAAGGCACCATAGGAACTCTTATGTTTCGCTCACAGCGACGTCAAACTGACTTCGTCGCGATGGCGACGACGTCACGACGAGCTGCTTCCTGTTGTGTTAACCTTGAGCCCCTGTTCGTCTGCACGACCTCTTCATCTGTATCAACATTTACCACCACAGGCAGCCCGATGGCTGCAGGCTTGGTTTATAGTAACGACACATTAGATGACCTCGGTTTGTCATTCAAAATTAAAACAGTACATTTCTTAAGATGATTAATTGATAACTCAATGCGTCATACAAGTAGAATCATAGCCAAATAAAGAGCCTTTTGATGATATTAATTAATTTATGTATATTATATACATTTAATGAATGATATATATTATATAACATTTTTGCAATGGTATTAATTTAACTTTAGGTTGAGCTGCTGCACGTTAACAGCAGGACTTGATACGGAATAGGTTAGTTTGTCTGGTGTCTTGCAGGTTTGGAGATGTGAAAATCCATTTGCAAATTAAAATTTGGTGGCAGATGTTAGGAATGTGGGTTAAAGCCAAACTAGAACTGGTAAAAAACCCAATCTCAGATAGCCTCAATCAAACATTATTAATTATCTTTTAGAAAGGTCCAAAAAACCAATGTGTAGGATGGAGCACATAGAATATAAAACTTTAACTTCTTTCTGTGCACTGCATAAGACAGGGGCTGAAAGCTAAACGAGATCTCAGGGGAAGGGAGTCAGACAACAAGGAAAAATCAAATGACATTTATTATTGATGCATTGTTTCTTTTTTGATAAGCAAATGATCTGTCTTTCTTTCAGTCTAAAGAAACTTTACAATATAAAGAAACATACAAAGAACATCTTTATTAACTACACAAGACACCTAAGTCCCTAAGACAAGATTCTGAACTATCCTACCATGAAATACAAAGCAAACCCAAGAGACAGACTGCTTCATATTGAATACTGCCGTGTCATCAGAAAGGACCATGAACGGAACAGGAGAATCATTTATATACCCCTCCCTTAAATTCCCCACCCCTCCCCGAATCAACATAACCACCCCACCCGACCAGCAAATCTTCCTAATGGTACAGTATTATACATCACAATAGAAGTACAGAGATGGCCAACGATCGATATACACAGAGGACTGAGAGAGGATCAGTGAGAGAGCTTCAATCTATACAAAGCTATTACAGGAGCAAATAGCAAAGGACACAGTTTTCCCCCATAAGTATTACTTTTTAAATCTATTCTTAATTTAAAATGAGGTTCTCTTTAGTACTTGTTTCCTTTTTAAAAGTTCTTAAATTGATAAAAATCCTTCATATTAAAAACTGCAATATGAGGTCACATGTTTTGTTTTTTCTTTGAGAAGATGCCCTTTAGAAAAGCGATTCAGATGCCGATTATCCACAGTCAATAGTAACCAAATGTTACTATTGACTGTGGATAATCTGAAGCATATGGAGACAAGGGCAGAGTGAGGACGCCAAAGCTCATTTGCTCATTTCTCTCTGTCCTGTCCTCTCTCTGTCCTATCCTCCCCACCAAACAAGTCTTTAGCATAAAGTCTGCATTTATTGTGTTACTGTGTTCTATACACTTTTATGGAAATTTAGCCACACGAGCCAAATAGTCAGTGCATCCTTTCTCTATGAAAAAACATGGACAGTTTTATTTATAATTTACTTTCAGCTGTATTCATTGGTAGTGACTGACATATCAAAACATGTCAATGATATCAAAATGCATTATACAGTATTTACAAAAAAAAGGAAATCAAAGAGAAAGGGAGAGAGGTTTGGGGGGTGAGGGGTGGGAGGAAAGAAGGAAAGAAGGGAGGTGTGTGTCCCTCCATTGAAGGGACACTGGAGAAAGTTCCCAGGCCACTGACAACCAAATCCTGGAAATGTCCATGTTTAAGTCTGGGTACAATCTGTTCACACTGATATCAGAAAATTGATAAGTACACCGCCATCACCCATAGAGGCTACACTGGTTGTTTATTGTTGGTTTGAACACAGCTGCAGTGTGATGCCATGAGAGATAATCCATGTCTTTGACAGTGAGTTAATCAGGCCAAGAGTGCATAACATACAGAAAGAAACAACTTAAATAGTGTAATATGTAACTATGCTTTTCTTTGTGTGCAGATTTTATGGGCTTTAAGTTTTTTTCTCCTAAATTGAATACATTTAAAATTAAAATTAAAACAATCTGCTGAAAACAATCCACAAAAAAAAAAAAAAATGGAAATACATCCATGACAAAAGCATCTGATTATTGTTCCTCTTCTTGAGACCAATGTGGCTGCATGTTCTGTCAACCCCAAGGTAGTTCACTCTGCTCCCATCATCATCAGCGCTGCTACAGCCATCCAATTCTCTGGATCCATTATCCCATACATAAGGGACTTGCTGAGGGAACTAGTCGATGGGAGCTTCAAGGAGACCGTTATTTAGCCATTATTGCTGGGTTAAGAAAGTGGATCATACAGGATCTGTGAGTTCAACCCCAGCTCAAAGCATTAAAGCAGGCTTGATGAGTGTATCAGAGGTCCCACAGTCTCCCCCAGTCCCCCCAAAAATAAAGGAGACACTGAGGAGAGACCAGCATGAGTCCTGGGAGGAAAACAGTGCCAATTAAGGAGTCCACAGTGAGGCTGAAATTAAACAAAGCGATGAAGGGGAAGGAACCACATTTTAGGATTCACAGACAACGTGTAAATAACAAATAATAAAACAACCACAATGCAAGCTATGAATGTTGTATTTACAGACATGACCAAATCCACAGAAGAGAGGAGAGGATCCACAACACGCTCTCTGTCTGTCACCGAGTGAGAACTGGCACCTGTCCTGACACTCAGCTCAGGATTTCAGACACTTTGTACCAGGAAACAGAAACTATTGTAACTGTACGGATAGTTTTAGCTGAGATACGAACACCTCGGCACAAACTACTTCACTAGGTGAAAATCATCAAAACTTCCAATCGCTCTTGGTTTGAAGGTTTATGGAAATGGTGCGACAAACACTTGGAAGGCAAAGACACGAGTAACGAGTTCGAAAGAAGTTTGACGGCGAGGTACGTGAAATGAGGCCGCGACAAACAAAACGAAACAAACAACAAATAACCTAAAATCATGTAAACAGAAAATCATTGTGCATTTTTTCGAGTGTGTGCTTATTCTGTCATTGTTGATGCTGCTGCTGAGATAAAAATGTGCCCTTTACAGGAAATCGTAAACTACATTAGTAGAATAATATCAATTATGAAAATTATAACAATAATATTATCATCAACAACAAAAAATACAAACATTTAATGAAAACCATTCTTGCCCTAAAATAACATCACCAGTTCATCTTTTTTTCTTTCTTATATCATTCCTGCCACAGGAGTTTTTGAATGAGTGTTTACACCCCCCTCCCCCTGTCAGTCAACTACTGCATGCCCTCGTAAGGTATGATCAGCATGATATAATGGGGTAGTAGTAGATACAAGGGGGCATCTCGATTGGGCTGTAATGCCACCCATAGTGGCGGCTTTGGATTTGGGAGACAGGCTTGGAGCAGGTGGAGTTATCACTGTCCGAGGGCCCTTGTTGGGGCCTGGCAGCCGAGGAGAAGCGGAGCGGTGACCCTTCATGTTGCTTGGAGGCCGTTTCATGTTCTTACACCCATTTTACAGGCATTGGGATGGGGGGCCTTGAGGGGAGTCCTGCTTTCCATGGGTATCCTCAGGGGCTGTGTGGCACAGCACACCATCCACAAGGAGGAGGTAGGAAGAAAGGAAGGAAGGGGGTGTAATGCAAGACGCACCAGGGCAGATGGGAGAGGGAGATTGGGATAAGGGGAGATGAAAAAGAAATAAAATAAAAGGATAAAATAAAATAAAAAAAATCACACACTCATCGTCATGTTGGGTGAATACTGTAAAGAGAGAAAAAACAGAGGGAGGGGAGAAAAGATAAGCCAAGACTATATCAAACCTCTTGTACTACCCAGTTCAAGATGAAAGCAATACAACTAACTAAACTATGTGCCATGTCCAGTACACCAGCCTCTTGCAGCAAACATCACACAAAAGAATGAACCCTTTCTTATCCACGCTCTATGTCAGTAAACCAGCAGCAAGCAGAGCAGAGTCCAGCCCAAGGAGAAAATGTTAGGGGATTTCAGATCACAGTGAAGATACTGTGGTAAAATGTAGTTTGTCAGTCTCACGTTAATCACTATATGACAATCTCTCCATGCATCAGAGAAAGCATATTATGTTGGGTTTTTTCCATGCTTTTTCCATGCTGTTTTGTTTTTGAATTGGAGTTGAGTAAAGCTGGGAACACAGGGCTCAATATGACAGGACTTATTATGAAACTCAAATTTAGCCACGGACGCTGATTTCAAGATCAGGAGTTTTGTGGTCGAGTGCACAAAATGGAGCGTAATATTATATAACAAATTGGAGTATTACATATAGAGTTATATAGACCAGTTAAATGTTGCTCCTAGAATAGTCTAATGCAAGTTTGGACAGTTTCATACAGATAATAAATAATTTTAAGCTTGTTGCTGGACAGTAACCTGTTGATAACAGGAGATCGTTTGTTGTTTTCTTTTGTCCATATCAACATTAAGAAGCCACAGCATCTCAGTTCAGCTACAGGTCTGAGCTGAGGGGAGATTGTATATTATATATTTTCTGCTGGAGTCAAAGGAACTAAGTGGTTATATGTCTTAATATGTCTTATTCAACCAGAGCACAAGGTAAAATTGATCTTCTTTAAGGGAGTGAAGACCCAGACAACTTGGTGCAACTGATACATTTAGAATTTAAACGTCTGTCGGAAGCCTATTAGATTGATGTCAGCCAAAGTCAAAGTCTATCTCTGTGAAACCGGACTCTGTTGGCACACAAAATCTTCAGGGGAGTGCAGGAGTTTGGGCTTGGATTTACATTTCTTGCCCCAACCCCTTTATCAAGTATATTGATTTGATTTTAATTTTATTTTTTTGAGACAGGACAAATCTGAATGTGCTGTTTGATACCAGCGGAGATTTGTGCGGATATGATGGTAATCTGAATGAGTAAGTGATTCAATACTGTATGTGATTTCTTTTTCTTTTTAAGTTTGTTCCCAGCTGAAAAGGTGGGTTGGCACTCACACTTTCACTTTGGAATGGGTTTAAAAAGTTGCCTGCCATCTCGCCGTCATCCCGCGGAGTGCCGGGGGGATTGTTCATGCCTGCCATGTTGTTGGGAGAATTCTACAACATGGGAAACAAACCAATAAGAACACAGAGCTCATACAGGCAGCCAGACAGACAGACAGACAGATCGATGGTCTGATATACAGTCAGCCACTCTTACCTTTGGCAACCCATCCATGTCACCAGAGCCTGTGTTTAGAGATTAAAACAAGAGAAACCTGAATGATTATAATGTTGACAGTTAACAGATCCTCAGCACCCTGCTGCTAATTTAACATCACCTCAGGATATCCAGTGGAAGCAGAAACACGCTGCCCTCTCACAGATAATGGCCTTTAATTAAGCTATTTGTTTCAGATACAGATGAGCACCAACTCTGCTGGCTTCACTGACCACCTCTCACCCTTCTACAGGATCAATTGCCCTGCTCACTGCCCCTCTAATCTGCTTTAGCTTTGATCAATACGAAGAAGAGGGAGGAGACTTCCTCTACCAGCCACAGGGGGGCAGAGTCTTACATCTAAAGGCCTCTTCTCATAGATCGATGAAGTATCTGCTACACACACTGTACATTATCCTCAACCACTCACCTAGTGACCCGTTCATATGATGCTGCTCCATAGCACCCATTCCACCCATTGGCCCGTCTGGACCCGGTCCCATTGGGAACTGCAGAAAAACAACAGGAAAATGAATCAAGGTCATTTACTTTTGCTCTTGTCACTCTGGACAATGAATGAGAAACAACAATATCAATAAAACAATGCTCCTCACATTAGGTCTATTTCCACCAGGGCCGATGGGGTTCATCATTGTGTAGATGTTTTCACTTGAGTTTGTTGAATCTGTGAGGAAAAAAAACGTTTAAAATCAGATTACTAATTTGTTCCTTCTAGTCTGACAGATCGTTCTCTGTGTCTGTGCAAAGAAAAGTTAAAACAATCCGGTAGGTTCGGGAAGTGGAGCAATATTATTGAATTATTATTATAAAATAAAGTAATAAATGTGAATTATTGAGCTGAGCTACACTGACACCACTGTCGTTCAGTGTATTTGACACTGTTTCACTTTAATTTTCAGCTAAAAACCAGAAATGTTCTTATTTTTGCTGCAAAGGACACAGAACGACGGTATGTTACTTTAACATACCGTCAACATACCATTGTTACACTCTTCTAATGTGTCTCTTTATTGCAATGTACAATAAGAGACACATTATCTTCAGCTCCGACAATCAGCAGATTAGACTAAGTTATTATTATATATGGACACTGTGGCCGTTAGCATCAACCAGTCCATGTTGTGTCACTCCTCTCATGTCCTGAAAAGATTCAGAAGGATGAGGTGTCCTTGATCATTGCAGCATTGCAGGGAGAAAGTTGTGAGGAGAAGACTGAGAAAGGCAGAACAAAAAATGGAATAACAAATTGAAAGACAGGGAGGGGATGGATACAGCATGTGCAACGTGGAATGAATCCCCCCACTGTTCGATTCCCTGAATCTACTTTTCATGTCGTGACTGCAGGAGGGGGGATGATACAGAGTGGGAGGTGTGCCTTTTTATAAGAGGTTTGTGTGTGTGTGTGTGTGTGTGTGTGTGTGTGTGCGTGTGTGTGCGTGCGTGCACAGTCTTGGCAACTGCAGTGGAAATATGTTTTCCCCTCCCCGTGTACGTGTGAGCGGAAAGCGGTTTTGTGCAAAAGGTTGCCCCAGTAACAAATCACAATAGCCGTACGCATATAAATAATAAATAGTGGACACAAAAGAAGCTCTCCACAGGCCGACAGAAACAGAACATCGACAGGATATCTGCCCAGTGTTTTGTTTGCAGCTAATCCTCCACAGAGATCCTAGACTGACGGGTCAACGCTGAGATGGATCACTCAGTTGATTGCATGCCTCTGCGTCCCCTTTTGCACAACTGTACACAAGGTTTCCCTTAAGTGGAAAACGATGACAAAAGGTCTGAAACCCAACCAACATTATTTGTGTATGTCACATACTGTATAATTTCACATTCCGTGTAACATTTTACCAGTTTTTTTTTTTTTTTTTACGTTTTACACTTACAAAAATATTCCTAACGGCTCAGTTCCTAAAGTATTTACAGCCCCATTTCTGCCTGTCTCCCGAAGAGAGACTTGTATCTGACAAAGAACAGGTTTGATGGTTTTTTCAGACAGAGCCCTCCTTCAGTGAACACTGGGTAAAAAATCAGAAGGGAAGCTGAAGTGTATAACTCACCTCCGGGGCTAGGCATGATGGGAGTTCCTGGCGGGCCGCCTCCCCCTGGAGGGCCCTGAGGGGTGAAGAAGCGATAGGGGGAGAGAAGTGAGTGCTGAGAGCATTTAGACGGCAGCGTGTCTGTTAGATATCACTGTGTGATAGGTCATTTATGGCCCCTGGTCGAAACACGAGACCATGATGAGACACTTACCACGTAGTTGCCTGGAGATGAAGATGAATAAGCTATCTGTGGAGAGAATAGAACCAAGATTGGAACCAAAGAAACAACATGAGACAGTTATTGTAAACACACTTTGAATAAAGATTTGAGGGAATGTGACTCACTGAGTTTGAGTTGGGGTTCGGCCATGGACCTCTTCCGCCAGGACCCCTGGAAATGCAGACACAGAAAGCAATGACGAACAGGACGTGTAACAGAAGACTTCTGGTACACAGCAGAGTTACAAGCTCCATCTTTTCAAAGGCAAAAACACGATACAATTTAACGATATAGAGTCAAAACTACAAAAATAAGATCTGGGTTTCAAAAAGGCCTGACATTCCCCCTAAATCAGACTCATCTCTGGAAGTAATATTCATAAAATATTGAAGAACTTTTTATTTCAGTCTACTAACATGTTCATCCCCGGCATCCCTGGCCCCATGGAGTTCGGAGGAGGTCTCATCCCTCCGCCGTAGTTCTGCACAAAGAGAGGAACACACGGTCAGCGCGGCGTCTCGCACCTGCTCCTAAAGGTTTGATTCCTAATGAAGGTCAGTGACGATCATGTCTCCCACTAACTAGTGTTTAATTATGGCTTGTCTGTAGCTGTGTGTGGGCTAGTTGGAGTGGGCTGTGTGTGACAGTGGACAGCTGTGTGTGTGTGTTTGTGTGTGTGAATGTGTTGTGTGTCTCTGTGTGTTCATGCTCCCCTCTGTGCATTTTGTGTGTGTGTGTATATGTTTTCATTGCTGCCCAGCAGGCGGGTTTGGCTGGCACTACATGCCTGTACTTGGGTATGTGCGTGTGTGTGTGTGTGTGTGTGTGTGTGTGTGTGTGTGTGTGTGACTGAGGCAGAGAGTAGCGGGGCAGGCCAGAGAGCAGCTACACTCAGAGGAAGAGTTTTGTTCAGCAGACGATTACACTTGTCGAGCAGATGCCACACCAGCTGCTGGTGCGCTAACTGCCAAAGTCACCGTGCCAGGGTGGCACAGAGAGTGGCCGAGGGGCACAGGGAGAGTGTGTGTGTGCATGTGTGTGTGTGTGTGTGTCTTTGCACGAGGTGATGTTAGAGCAGGTGGTTGGGTGCAGAATGAAGCAGCTGTCTGGTAATGGTAATTCAAAAGCGGCTTATGAATACACAGGCAAAAATAAAATCGATAAAAGGAAAACAACAGTGGTCAAAATGTGTCGGTGGCCACGTCCTCAGAGCACGATGAGTATTCTGCCTCGGTCCGTCTGTCGCCTTCGGTGGGAGTCGGTGAGTAAGATTTAACATGATGAGCTGGCGTTGGGTCTGGTCAAAGCAAAGCTAATCATCAAAGCGCTTCTGACATTTAAAGGCAAAGTTACGAGGCTGGCAGAAACAAAACTTCTCTTGAGCAGAGTTGAAGGATTACGTGCATGCAGTTTATAGGCCGCTGGTTTGACATTATAGCTGTTTTTATGATGGCCCTAAATGAAGGGAAACCAAACATTAGGCTTGTTCATAAACCGACGGTCCAAGCACCAGATCTGTCTGTGTGGCAGCTGCAGAGCGGGAGTTAAGTGGGCTGGTAAAACTAAGGGACACCATGCACTGTCATGACTTGCTTCATTCACGCAGCCCTAAGTGTTAAAATCCGCATGACTGAGACATATCACCTGTGGACCCATGCCTCCCATTCCTCTGGGGGGATTCATTCTCATCGGGCCTCCCATGTTTGGATGTCCTGTGGTGAGACACAGAGAGTACAGCTTGTTAGTACGACAGCGCTGTGTAGGTCTACAATCATTCAGATGAGACTGTATAAGTGTAGCATCTCTGAAATAACACAGGGGGTTTGACAATACCTTGAGGTCTGGTGGGGTCCAGGCTGTTTGGCAGGAGGGGCTGTGACCCGGGGATGCTCCCAGGAGGCTGATTTGGCATACGGAGGGCGGGCCTTGGGCCACCTGGGTACCGCGGAGACATGAATGGCTGCAGGAAGGACAGGGACCGATGGTCGTTATTCATGACTATGTAGATAATCATTTGAGGATGGAATACTTTTTTAAATAATTCTTGACAGAAGGGTCTTCGAATATCACAGATTTCACACAATTAGTTCAATGAATCCATCAAGAATAATATAATTGTCTCAAAAAATATTCATTACAAAGAAGTTATTATGATGCTACTATCCCCAATATTTGCTAGTGTCAAGTGGAAAAATTTAATACAATTAGGGTCAGAGACTCGTGAAAATAAACTCACAATATCTACTTATATAGAGGTGTGTAATTTTGATGCAGCAGGAGTCATTGAACTCCATAGGAAATTATATAATCATCATATAATATAAAACTGATTATACACAAGATGACAAAACCTTATCAAACCTGGCCACTTTTGAGGTGTTGTCATTACTAGCCAGCAGGGGGAGCTATTGTAATGAGGAATACTGTACTGTTGCAGTTTAGTCTCATTTACTGAGAAGGAGGGGCCTTTCATTACGTTTTGTAAAGTAAGACCTCAGGTGGTGAAATCCATTAGAATAAAGGTAGAGGAGGACGGATAAGAGAGGAGGAGGAGGAACAATATGAGAGAGAGAGAGAGAGAGAGAGAGAGAAGAGAAACATGACATAGTTGGATGGAAGAAGAAGTATGAGCAGAAACTGTTCAGCATCTTGATGGTTTGAGCAGATGCACATTTTCCCCACTGTGTGTGTGTGTGTGTGTGTGTGTGTGTGTGTGTGTGTGTGTGTGTGTGTGTCACCAGACACTACAAAAATACGGCATTGGTAGCGAGATTCAAACTGGAAGAGAGTGAAGACACCACTCAGACAGATGTTTCAGCAGAGAGGGGACGGAAACAGGCCGGCCCGAGTCTCACGCAGAGCGGGTGCATGACGAGTGAATAATGTAAAGCACCCCAGACAGATGGTTTTCAGACTTACCTATGAGTGCACGGCTACAACTACAAACACCCTCAGCCGCCGAGCCATATTTCACCATCAGATGATAAGAATTAATTGCAAACTCAATGCAAATATTTCAGTATCAAGGGGAAACATGCTGATTTGAATGTCGATTGGGTAAGAGCTGTGTGTTTCCGTCACGGAGCATGAACAGCGGAATAATGTCGCTATTATCATCTTTACTCAGTGATGAGCACAACACAAACAGCGAACCACAGGGGACTGGTATTTCTATACTGTATGTTGAGGGTATGGTTAGGCTAAGGTTACAGTAAGGGAAAGGGTCAGGCAAGTGGTGGTTATGGTTAGGTTTGGGGGAATTCTGCAGGAAATGAATGTAAGGCTATGTAAAGTCCTCGAAGGTGACCTATGACAGAGTGTGCGTGAGTGCGTGTGTGTGTAGAACACGTTATATAATCTTACTTCCTCCTTGAGGGGAGATTGGGGAGGGGGCTAACTTACTACTGTTTTTCTCCTATCTTCTCTTGACCATGTTGCGGTGGGTTGGTGCACGAAGAGCTGCACCGTGTCAGGCTGTGCTGCAATATTAATGGTCTATTGATGGACTATGAGATGGTGAGTGCTGGGCTGAGGGAGAGAGGAGGCCCCTCCAGATGCACCTCCGCTCCTTGCAGCTGGGCCAACACAGCTAAATTATTCATCCAACCCTACCACCGTAGATGCTGCCTGTCCTGTCTGCTAGCACAACAAGGACCTGTGCGCTGTTTGTACACTGCTGCCGTGTGAGCGAGTGAGCGAGCGAGTGAGTGGCTTAGAGGAGTAACTACAGCGCAGTAGATGAAAGAAGAGAAGGACAGAGTTAATGTTTCCGTCTTACCTGTCCGTGAGGTCCCATCATGGGATTACTGGGGTTGTGCGGGGGAGGCTGCGCGTGAGGGGAAGGCTGAGATCCTGGTGGACCCTAGTGAAGAAAAGACAAAGATCTCAATCGAGTGCTAAGATACTGGTGATATTCAGGCCTGCTTGGGGAAAACTTGAATCAAACAAATTCACAGTATATCCCTTGTCCGAGTGGGCACTGGGGTTATTAGTTAAAAAGACTGTGTGGTATGAGATTTAAAGGGAAAGATCAACCAAATGCCCAAAAGAAAACATTTTCTCATTTTCCTCCTCTTGACAAATAAAAGGATTTAGTTTGTGAGGCTCACGGCATTTAAATAATTAAAAAGAAATAATCTTTCTACAATCCTTTCCTACAGACTTTCTTCCTGTGAAAGGTTTTTATAGTGACTTCTCCTTCAGCATCATTATTTAAAAATCTAAATTTCATGAGGTCTCAGATTGTGTAAGTTATAGCAACATTTTGTTTAATATGCACCAAGGATTAATTTTAAACTAATTATGAAGTACATTCTCACATATTCAAGGTTTTAACCCTGCATCCAGATTTGTCTGTCTGTAGCACTTTTCATTGCTTTTAGCAATGAAAAGTGCTCTATAAATGAAATTTATTATTATTATTATTATTACTGAAACAAATGTCTCCAAATAGATAGATATTTGCAGTGGTTGTTGAAACGGTTGAAAAGCAGTGCTGCCAAACCTGCTGAGAATCAACACCGAACTCCAGCAGCGTATGGCTGCTTCTTAGCCACGATTTTGTTTTTTCCTGTCAGTGCGATTACCCTCTGACAGCTCCCATCAAAACCCACAACAGAATACAATGAAACACTACCAGCACTCTAGTTCAGAAAAGCATGGCATGATAACCTAACGAGGAGAGTTAATACGAGGCTGCTAGGGAAGGTGAAAAGAAGATTTATCTCATGAGTTGCTGCAGCACACCAGCTAAAACCAGCTAAAACCTGCTGAAAGGCCAGTGAATACTGAGGAGACCAAACTCTGATGACATGATAGAACTGCGTTATGTCTGCTGAGTGCAACAATATGATCCTGTTAAGCTACTGGTTTATATGATGGCAAAACTTAGTGGCTTTCTTTCTGCCCCCTACTGGTCAGCATCACTTATTGCAGCTTTAATTGGCATCTCATTCAGAGTTAATGCTGCATGGCCAGCCTAAGTGTGTCTAATGAAAGCATTAACTATGCATATCTGTTCTGTTACACCAACAAGGAAATGCATGTCACAAGATTTTGTTTCACTGACATTTGCACAACGAGGGTCGCATTGATTTTCATGTGCAGGAATTGTTAATTTTCTGGACGAAGTCAGATCAATTCAGGAGGTGGACTTAAATCAATGTTGCAGTTGAAATCGTGTTGTTTTAACATGATGATGCATGATCCAGTTTTCCAGTGGTGCTGCAGTCCAGGACACAGTTAAAGGCCAATTCCAGCCTAATCCTGATGCTCACTTTCCCTCCTCACAGAAGAGCCAAACATTTGAACCCAATCAAACATCATTACGGCAAAACATAGAGAAATGAGTCGAAAGCTGAAAATAACCCAAACTATTCTCTCACTTCAATCCACTCGCTCAGTCGCTGGTGTGGGAACTACTACTGTCTGTCCCTCAAAACCAACACTGTGTTAAGTACATTAAAGTAAAAACAATACCAAAGGTCTGTGTGAACTCTGACCCCTTTGTCTCTTCCAACATCAACCTCATCTGACTCCAGCAGAGATCTACCTGACATCGATATGGAGAGAGTGGACCACGCACTGCCAGACCAGGCTTATCTAGAGCCTCCATCAAGCACTGCAATCACGTAACATTACAGAGATGTGTGTGTGTGTGTGTGTGTGTGTGTGTGTGTGCGTGCGCGCAGGTTTGAATATGTTTCTGCGTGTACAGTGTGTGTATTGAAGGGGTGTGTTACTTCAACAGGTGTGTATCTAACATCACAGTGAAAATATGAGGGATTATAGAGGAACACACAAACATACACACACACACACACACACACACACACACACACACACACCACACACACACACACAGGGATTTTACAATGAACACCGAAGGAATCCTAACCCAAAATAAAATGACCATCACAAAGTCAAATTTAGAAATTCTTAAACAATTATTATCACTAATTTGTTGAATTAATTGTCTGTGGATCGACTTGACTGCCTGATTGTTTCAGTACTTACACATCCATCAACACACAACTGTCTCGACTTGTGCACCTCTTCATTCATTCATCATTTTTCTCGAGGGCAGCAGCTGCAGAGATACATTCAGCCCTCCTGCCTCACACACATGCTCTCTTTAAATCTCTCCTCCCCTCTCCTGCGCTCCCTCGCCCCCCCACCCACCGGGCCTCTCCCTCACTTTCCCACCCTGCCCACTGTGCCGCCTTCCCCCCGTGTGAGTGCTCTGTTGGCATGGCCGGGCTGGTGGAGTGCCGACAGAGCTGAGCACCAGGAACCTGTGGGCGCCGCTACAGTGGGAAAATAAACATGGCTGACTGACAGCTTGAAACAAGTGCGTTCCCACAGATACAGTATCGCCACGCTGCCAGGTACAGTGTACGGGAGCGGAGAGATGAGCCTGTACAGTACATACAGGTTAAACCAATACTCATGAGCAGAGCACTTATTTATGGCCCCGTAACCCTTTTCTAGAAAAGCGCAGGGCCCTCTTGACAGGT
>NC_061527.1:15800000-15807500 GCF_022379125.1 Scophthalmus maximus | reverse complement strand
CGAAAAAGTCAAACGGTAATGTCTCACCTCTTTGCATTTCAACTGCTTGGGCAATATCTACACTCGCCGCTTTGCCTAAACCGAAACCTAAAACCCTCATAATCTTCTTTCTGTCCCATGATCTAAACCCAGGATCCACCGAAGGACCCACACCGATCCAACCACCGCTGCGTGTTTCACCAGACCTCCTCTCACTTTCCACAGCACTTCGACTTATTAATCTGTATCTTTGTAGAACAACTGACCAGGATAAACCCAGAGCTCAGTCTTAACTTTGATAGATAAATTACTCAGAGCAGATGTCTCCCTAATTCACCGTGTGCCTGCCATGTGTCAGCTTTGAACAGGTTCTTAAATGTGTCTTTGATACCCAGGTTGCTTGTTCTTAAATGTGTAATCAGACCTAATCCTCTTGTTGTGCGTTTTGGTGTTGTCTCTGAAGTGCCGCAATTACCTGCAGTAAAACACACGGCCCTTGACTTTGAGTTCCTTCTTTTTTTGGGGGCAGGAGGAGCAATTCCAGTTCGGTAGAAAGAGGTTGCCCCACCCTAACTGGTTTATAGACTTAATGGAGCACATTAAGTTTTGTTCTTTTTGGAGTACCTGACACACTCACGTGGATCAAGGAATAAGGTCAACAGAGAGGGATATTTGGAGCATTATTTGACAGATGGGCCAAATAAATCTCTGAAGAGCACATCTTATCTGATTTGCGTTTCCCTGGACAGAAGCCTAATGCTCTTATTTATGCTGCTTTCTTCCAGATTTTGCCTCCTTTTCTCACTGTTCAGTCCACGCACACTGTAAAGACTCCACTGTGGATCACCATGTTCTCCTGGTAGGACTTGGGTTCTGTCTCAGCAGCAGATGGGCGGCGAATCCATCAACCGTCCACCATTGTCATCAGCTGTCATTTGTGCGATCTCACAATCTCTGAAAGCCAACGAAAACATTTTTGAAAGACTTTTCTCGACTAACTCCGTGTCCTCTCTTCTCCTCCACTCTCTGCTGCATTCTGTTCCTCCTCCTCATTGTCATTAACTCTGTCTCTCCTTGCTCCAACACCCCCCCCCCCCCCCCCCCCCCCCCCCCACCACCACCACCACCACCACCACCACCGTCCTCTCCCCCTCTGCTTGTCCTCCCCAGAGGGCCATGATGCGGCAGCGATGGACTTTCTCTGAGAAGAGCAGGCTTATGTGGCAAATGTAAACACTGCAGCCTCGGTTTTTCCTTTCCTTTCCTTTTCCCTTCCTAGAATCATGTATCTCTCTTCATCTTCCTTCTTTTTCGCTGCGGGAGCCTGAAGTCCGACTCGTCCTGTGAGCTACAGATTACAGGAGCATGGGAGCGGGCGATCCCCTCCTACCGCCACCTCCATTTTCCTCCACTGTCCCTCCTTTGCTTCCTCATCCCTCTCTCCCAGGACCGATGCCAATAACAGTGTTGGGGTCACCTATGTTAATTACATCGCTATTGCGACCGGGGATAAAAATTAAAAAAAACTGCAGACGCACTCACTGAGTGCATGCAAGCACTTTCACACACAACGGAGTCGTGAGTAAGCATGTGTCACTGAAGCAGTGTGTGTGAGAGCGAGAAAATAATAGTTCCAAAGACCAGGGAAATGGAGAGAGTGAGGAAATGTCATGGAGAAGAATACCAGGCGTTTGAAGGAGACAGGGCTCGGCAAGAGAAAGCCGAGCCAGAGGTGAGAAATGAATTATCTTTTACTAGATACAAAACATTCACAGTTCCACCTTGAAAAAATAGTTCACGTTAATTCGTCCACGTTTGCTTTTTCATTGTGAAGTTGTTTTCATCTGTGCATCGACAACAAAGAATCTTGACTCTCTAAGCTACCAACACTGAGATTTCACACTGTCAATCGACTGACCTCACCTCTGGTTAAAAATATTAATATATATGTATATATAACCTTTGACGTGTTGTAATTTATGTTGGTGAGTAAAACATTTCCGATATGATATTGAAATAAATAGGCAACGATTCTTAAGATGTCATCATCACGCCCTTATTAATAAATACAAAAACAAATATATATAGAACTTGAATTAAGACATGAAAACACAATGTTTTATGTAAAATATATACATCAATGGAAATCTTTTGTGCATTGTTTATTCTTTAAAATCAAACTTTTCATATCGGAACATATCGGTAAACATGGAGGCAGATACCAAGATGTCTGTAGAAGGCTCATATCTGCTCATTTGTATCTCCTCAGAGACACATATCTAAACCGTGAAGCCGTGGTGTCCTGAGAATGAAATGATGCTCTTGCAAATACCTTAAACGCACCAGTCTCCTGCCCACCATGATGCTGTCGAACCAGTCACACCATGACGGAAACCTCTTTTTTTAATCCAGTCTATGGACTACACACAGCATGGCAAGGCTATGCTTACAATGCTAGACATGCTTACCAGCTACCAGCCGTCATGCATGCCCACTTGGTCTATGCTGCGCTCGGGGGGCTGCAAGAATGAGCGCGGCCCCCAAGATAGTTTTGACACACAACCCACATGCAGCACCAAGATACATTTTACAAGTCTGCACGGCAGCGAGCCAGATTGTTGTTTTGTTTCTACCTGGGCTCTTTTGTACACAAGATAACTTCCTTTCTTTTACCACACTTGCTGGAGATATTACTTGGGAGGGTATTTCCAAATTATTAACTTTTGGAGCTAAGTTGGAGACTTTTTATGTTGTGTAAAATAATGTCATCACTATGAAACGGTGGTGGGACAAATATAGATTATGTAGTGTATATTTTGTAACCTATTCCCAACATGCGCACAGGGTATGCAGCTCCCCTCTGATGCTTTCCATTTTCATAAGAGATGCTGAAGCTAGTGCACAACTAGTGGGAGTATGTGATCTGGCTGTTCTGGCACCACTGTGTGCTTGATTTGGGGAAATCTGATGTAAAGTTTGGAGCTTTTTCAGTTTTTTCTGTTCACACGTTTCCTTACTCTCGAGAAGAGACCAGACAAGAGAAGAGAGGGGAAGAGAAGAGAAGAGAAGAGAAGATTGCATTTTTGCTATCTACCCCCTCTTTCTTCTCTTTGTTTTTCCTCTGCCCATCCTGTCTGTCCGTCCTTCTGTCTGTCTGCCTGTCTCTCTGTCTGTCCGTGCTTCTGTCTGTCCGTCCTTCTGTCTGTCTGCCTGTCTCTCTGTCTGTCCGTGCTTCTGTCTGTCCGTCCTTCTGTCTGTCTGCCTGTCTCTCTGTCTGTCCGTGCTTCTGTCTGTCCGTCCTTCTGTCTGTCTGCCTGTCTCTCTGTCTGTCCGTGCTTCTGTCTGTCCGTACTTCTGTCTGTCTGTCCGTCCTTCTGTCTGTCTGCCTGTCTCTCTGTCTGTCTGTCTGTCTGTCTGTCCATCCGTCCGTCCGTCCGTCCGTCCGTCCGTCCGTCCGTCTGTCAGCCATGCACACAGGGTCTATTTATGGAAAGCAATGTCACTCACGCAACACCATCAGATAGCTTTCTCCCTGCCCTGCTCACTGCTCATATATCATTAACATTCTCCACGACCCCAGTGCGCGCTCACACACACACACGCACACACACGTACACACACGTACACACACGTACACACACGCACACACACGCACACAGGCTGTGCAGAACACGACATGCTGCCAATCAGCCAGTACAATGCAGGCAAATGGCTCCAAAGTGTCACACTGTATGTACTAACACATCAAGCGTAGCCGACTGGATGCGCAGTAAGAGCAAATATGTAAAACATACTCGGTCATTTATAATATGTGAAGCATCATAACAGATGGTTTTTTTATTCTTATGAGAGCATCACAACATATACAGACTTTTTTTTTTCTTTTTTCGAATAATAGTTTAGCGACAAAACCACAGTTTCTCACAGCCCAAGGTGACTTCTTCAGGTCACTTGCTCCGACTGACCAGTGGCCAAAAGCCCCATGATATCCACTTCACTGAGAAAAAGCAGCCGACCCCCTCACATTTGAGAGAGTGAAACTGACAAATGTCGAGTAATTTGGTTGATAAATGAAATGGAGTATTACTAATGATCTAAATTTCTGGCAATTCAATTTCTTTACTTCTCTCTGATAAAGTGACTAATCGTTTCAGCAATGTTGCATATTTAATTCAACAGTCAGGACTGCAGTTCTGTCAAGGACCAGCTCTCAACATTTTGGGAAATCACATTTGCTTTCATCTGTAAAAAAATAAAAACATTGGTATAGTAAATATAAAGCTACATCCAGCAGCTGGTTAGATCAGCTAAGTGTAAATATACGTTAAAACCCTTTCCCCCTCTCCACTTTTTGTACAGATTACAGGCAAAACACAGGACAAACACCTTGTGACCTTTGGACGGAGCATCTACATCAGAAGTCCAGACTCTACAATCAAACTACTTCTGCCTGTTCTGTTAAAACAGACACAGCCAGCCTAAAATCTATACATTCATAGAAATGTAACTGCTCCTTTAATAAAGACCTTTATATGTACTTAAACAAGTACATCTCTGAGTGAATAAAATGTTTCAGTTCGCTTTTCACCTCCAGCAATTCTGTGAATATATCTTTTGGGGGTTCATGTATTTTGAAGCCTCAATTTTGAAAGTGTTATTAGTTTAATGTGTGTCAAAGTGTCAAATAAGGCTCTTGCGTGTTTGCATACGAAGGAGAGACGAGAGAGTGATGGAAACATAGAGAGAGAGGGGAGAGAGCGTGTGTGTGTGTGTGACCTCTTCAGCCTCCGAGACAGCCTTCAGAGAACAGTGATGACAGGAGGAATTAGTGAAGCAACACAAACCAGAGAAAATAGCCTCCCTCTCCTCTCCTCTCCTCTCCTCTCCTCAGAAAGCGCACACTGACACTAGCATTTTGTATTTGTGCAAATACATTGTACCAGAAAAACCCCTGGAAGTCTGTCCGAGCATCCGCCACATCAGGCAGAGGACGAGGAGTTAACAATCCGAGCGTGGACATATGGGACGGAGGCAGAGAGACCGAGAAGGGAACACATCTGGACAGGGATTAGGACAGCTAAAGAGGCTAAAAAAGGAGGAGGAGACAGAAGGAGAGGCTTAGTGATGGATATGGGAAGGGTGGAGGGACTGTCGGGGGTGTGTGATGGGTGAAAGTGGGGGTGGGTGAGGGATAAAGTCGGAGAGAAAGTTTTTCTTTTCTTACTTGAAAGAAGCCCGGGGGCATGGGTCCCCCTGGCATGCCATCGTTGGGTGGCATGTTGCCCATCACTGGACTGGGGGCAGCGGCCGCACTCTGAAAGAAATAAAGAAAAATTGTATATTTTCAGTAACCAGGACAAAAAGCGCTATCAACAGGGTGTTCAAATGAGTCTGTGTACACTGAATGATAAACGATTTGAGAAGAGAGAGAGAGATATGGTGTTTAGAAATCAATCGCCAAAAAGCTTCCAAGCCTGATTACACTTCCTGAATATCTGGACACAAATGAAGCATTTATCGATAACGCATGAAGATATAATCATCTGGTCGGAGAGATAATTATGACTCTCATATGAATATTACAAAACTATCTTGTGAAGATGCAGAATTGGGAGGAACATTAAGACTTCTTCTTACAGTGAACTAGTTTGGACAATGCAACCGACAAATTGGTCATTGCCTTTTCAGGACCAGCTGAACTTGAAAAGAAAATGGGCCAAGAGGCTGTCAGTTATGAACAAGGAGACGCAAACAAATGCACAACTGCTCTTTCTTTCTCTGGCACATAGTCTGTTTTCAGACCTGTTCACATTTGATCTTCTGAGCTGTAAAAATAAAAAGGCCATTCTATCTGTTGACCTAAAAACAAAACATGACAACTGGTTACTATATATTTACGACCAAATCAAACAACATTAGTCCTAAATGTCACAATTCAACACTTTTTCAATACTGACACCAAAACAACAGTTCTTGAAAAGTATGGACATGTTTTTCTTTGTTTTTCTTTTTCATTAAATATGACATGCCAAACATCAGGTTTCCTTTTTGACTACAGAACAGAACAGGACATTTCGGATAAAATTGATAATGAAAGGAAATGATTTTATTTGGAAAGTTTTAGAAAGCTGTAGTTGATTTTTTTTTTACTCAATGCTACAGACACATTTCATTGTGTAAAAAGTAGTGAGGCTTGTTCCTGAGTCCAGCTCCATGTTTTATTACCTCCACCACGGAGGTTATGTTTTCACCACGTGCCTGTCTGACTGGTTGTCTGCAAGATTACGCAAAAGGGACTGAACCAATTTGCACTAAGCGCTTGGTGTTGACATCTATGAGTTTGTTCAATTCGGTGCAGATTATCAACCTACTCCATTTTTTCTTTTCTTTTTATTAGAGCGAGACAGACGTGTAGGATTGTTTGGCCTTGGCAGTGGTATGTGCTCTGCTGAGTGCCATTATAGTTCGGTTTCGTTTAATTCCAAGTACTGTTTTGGTGCCACTTCACATTGATGCATAACGAAAAAAAAAAAAAAATGTAAATCAATATTTCAATCTTTAAGATTTATACAACAGCCTTTATTCATGCCTGCAACACTGTTTGGATTTGGCCTCCAAATATATTTCTGGCAATATTTCCTTCATCTTTGTTCTCAATTATAATGATTTTCAACAGGGGTAGAAGACAGATGTGACAGTGGCCGCTCTGGTGTAATTCTGAGGCAGTGAGCTGACAGTCAGTGTTTGGTCATGACTGCTTTGTCGGACTTTGATATTCACACATGGCCAGCGTGATGAGAGAAAGACACAAGGAAGTTACAATGAGGACACATTGGGGCAGCTTGTGGAGCAACTACAGGATGTTCCCAACACAGGGGAAGAGGGATTAAAAAGCTACAAACAGCCCTCACTGTCCTCAGGAATTACAAAAATGCTGCTTTTATGCTCAAACAAACACTTAAAAGCAACCTATCTTGAATAATGACAGTCCAATATAATTCAAATAGCAACAGCAGCTTATTGTTGTTACACTCCTCAAAATGTGGGCACAGACAATGGTTGCATCATGTGTCCAACAAATCATCAGCACTGGTTGCTTATAACCATCACTACAGTCTTTACCTTACCCTCAAGTACCTCAACCATCGAGGTAGCCGATTGTAAAAGGCTCGGATGAATCATTATGTTGATGACTTCACAGGACTTGTTGCACAATTACAGAGCGACCGAAGAAGCAATAATAGTTTTAATGTGCCTGTTTCGTAAAATCTGTTCTCTACTGAGCAATCACACACACACACACACACACACACACACGCACGCACGCACACACGCACACACGCACACACGCAGTGATCTCCCCCTGCCCCTCCCCCATTGTAACTAGAGCTTCACTCACTTTCAGAGCAAACAATCCCTCTATCCCTCGGCTGACCGGCATGGCCCAGACTCTAACTAACAGGCCCCGGGGCCAGGAGGCAGGACACACACACACACACGCACACACACACACACACACAC